>NC_061513.1:70172593-70215934 GCF_022539505.1 Lolium rigidum | reverse complement strand
CCAACAACGGCCGTGGCCACATGTCACAGCGCTACGTCACTGGGATCGCAGGGCTCGTTGAGAGGACGGGCACTGGCCATCATCCAAGATTCTAAGTGACACTGCTGCACAGGGCAGTGGGTCACCTCTGCATATTTTTCTTTTCTGCTTAAGGCTGGTGCCAACGCACCGCCCCGCTCCCGCCCCGCCACGTCAGCTTTTGGCCCACTCTCACCCCACTCTCACCCCACTCTCACCACACGGTGCCAATGCATGGGCTATAGTCCCCACTCTCACTTCTCTCTCCTCCACATCACCATTTCTTTTCCACATTAAGTTATTTCACTCGATTTTGTTTAGACATTCAAAATAATGCAAGAAAATATTTTATTCAACTTAAAATATTTCCGATTACATAATAATTAATAAATTGCATAATAAATATTAAAAATTACATAATAAATAAAAATTCTACTCTTCTTCCTCTTGTTCTCGCTCCTCCTCCTCGTCGTCATCATCTTCCGGACCAAGCTCTTTTTCCACCATCTTCATGGCCTTCGCATGTTTGCGCTTTTCTGCTTCGTTCATGTCGACGGTTGATCGGTCTTTCATTTTGTTCCATTGCTTGAATAGCTTAGCCTTCACTAAACTCTTCATCATGGTACTCATCGCGAAGGATTTACTTCCTACCTCACTGCTTGATGAGGTTTCCTTCCCCTTCCTCCTGCCCTTACGTACCGCGGTCTTGGCCCTATCGCGGCCCATTGGACGCTCTTCCTCCGTGTCGCCTGTCGCGTCGCTAGAGCTGAACTCACCATCGGGTCCTAGACGGATTCTCTTGGAACTCGGAGTCGGTTCCACTACCAGGACCATGTTGTCCTTTCCACTTCGCTTCATTTTTTACAGCATTCCACCAGTGGAGCTTTCTGAACGGCCCCGTCACTCTTTTGTCTGCGGCGTACCTCTCCATTGCCGCCTTCATGACCATATCATCGTCTGCTCCACTCTGACGCATATTTGTTTCTTGGATGTGGTATGCATTGAACAGGGACACCTCCTTGTTGTAGGCGTTCCAATGATCCTTCAGCTGCTTCGAGGTCCGATGACGGGAAGGATCTGCGGTAGAGTTGAAGGTTGCAGCTATCCCACCCCAAAACTAGTGCCGGTCTTGCAATTACCGGCAACGGAGTCCTTGGAGTTGAAAAGCCAAGCATTAACCTACCCCGAAATAGATATTGTTAGTGACAAATCCTAGCAAGAACCAATAATGCAATAAATATGTGATGGGTTTGTAAAGTACCGGTTTCTCCTCTTCCTGGGACAGTCCAGTCAAGCCTCTTTGCACGCGGTGGTACGATTGTTTCCGCGGCATTGGACTCGGAGCTTGGAGCTTCGGAAGGTGGTGGGGGTACGGACCATATGGCGCGTATGGATACGGAGGTGGAGGGTATGACCCGTACGAAGGTGGTGGGTACGGGGTACAATGCCACTCCCGCTACCTACAGGTGGAGCATTTGGAGGTGCTTGGGGGTATGGATACGGAGGCGGAAGAAATGAACCATATGGCCCCGGAGGCGCCGGAGGTGGAGCGTATGAGCCATATGGCCCCGGAGGTGGTGCGCCGGGGACCATAAAACTCGGGGAATCGGCGAAGAAGCTACATTGCTGCGACGATGCGTCGGAGAGGCACCTTCGAGGTCTATTGGTGACCCGTCTTGCATCAGATCCGTGAACGTGGTGAAATCTGGTGGAGTCCAACCGGACATGGTGGAGAAGTTGAGAGAGGGAAGGTGATGAATGGAGATGAGATGGGTGTGGAGTGTGAGTGAAAAATATGGGGGTATATGGGGGTATTTATAGGGGTGGAGCTGAAAATTTGAACCGGCAACGGCTAGGCGACGTGGACCAATCGCGTCGCGGCACGTCGCCTAGCCGTTGGGCACTGCCGCCCCACTCCCGCCCCGCTCCCGCCCACTCTCGCCCGCTTCCAGCCCGCCTCCCGCCCGCTCTAACGCCCTCTCCGCCCGCCCTACCGCCCGCCTCGCCTCCCGCCCCACCCCGCCATCGCGCCGCCCCGCCTCCCCGCCCCGCTCCCGCCTCCCTCCCGCCGCCAACGCGGGCGCCAGCCGGGCGGGAGCGGGCGCTACCGCCGGGCGCCCCGCCGGCGCCCCTCCCTCCCGTCCCGCCCGCCTCCAGCCCCGCCTCCCGCCCCGCCCGGGCGGTAGCGCCCCGGCTACCGCCCGCGTTGGCACCAACCTAAGTGAAAAAGGGTGAAGTGGCCGTAGGAGTACGGAGATTTAGCGAAAGTGCGATGAACCCCAAAACACTACTCTCCATCTTTAGTCACCCTAATTTACTGGTGTAGTCAAATTAAAAAAAAAAAACTCCAACCGTTCCATCAAACATGTTGAAAGTTTGTTACGTATCTAGAAACTAGCTAATAGAAAGTACTCTGTATAAAGTTTAACCAAGTATATAGAAAAAGTACCAAGAGAGCGGACGTTTCAAGATTGGAGCTTGGACTACACATAGCCCTTTTCTTAACCATTCATAAATGATATTGTGAAGTTCCAAAATAATGAAAACAGAATTATATTTAGAAGTACTCTTATCAACTTGAACAACTCTCAACTCAAAATACACCGTGGTTTGGGGCTGCACGAAAATGCCAAAATCAAACATTCAAAGTACTACCTCTATTCATAAAATAATATCAAAAGTCTGTCTAAATTTAGATATATCTAGACACTTTTTAGTGTATTGATGCATCCGAATTTGGACAAACGGCAGCCAGAGGTGTAGTGAAAGTGCAAGTTTTCAATCCTCCAAACTCTTTCTGATTTTTTTCATTTCATTAAGCCCATTATACAAGTGATTTTGGGTTGAAAATTGTGTGTGTTAATAGAGTACATCATTATGTAAGTCTTAAATGTTTTCATATCTTTTTGAAATTTTGAAATTGTGTTTTCAAATTTTGGAAAAAATACTGAGCTCCATGTTGCTCGAGCCCTAAAGTGAATTTCTGAAGTGTCAACCCTTTTTGGATTTTCCCAAGATCTTTGAAATCTATTTATTTCTTGCATGAGTGGCTTGCTTTGGCACGTACCGCATTAATGGGCGAACACCCCAACTCTTGGAACCATCTACAATTCCAGGTAATATCTATAATATCATAAAATATAAAATTTATTTTACAATGATTCTTATAATTTTGATTCTATGTATATTGTAGGATTCGCATTTCTCAAGTGGCTAACTTTGTTTCCTTGAAAGATTGCAATTTGTTCTTAGATAAATCTTTTGTTTTGTTACAAGCTTTACACTGGTTAACATTTTTAAACAAAATACCGCCGTGGAATAAATCCAATTGATGGGAGAAGAACCTAATCAAATTGAGTTATCACGGTTCGTTTCCCAAAATATGATGAGCCTATTAGTATGTATCATGTGGATTAAATACTTAATATGCAGTCTTGCGACGTCTTTTGTGGTTTTCTGAAATTTCTGTATACTAAGTGTTTTTCATTGTGGCTGAAATTAATCTGCGATATCGGTGTATTTTCTAATGTACACATGACAAAGGAATTTACTGTTTCCATAAATATATGAAAAAGTTGCTACCAAACCACATAATCATTCAGGAAACTCCACAAATATCATTCCTATCTGAGACACACACACCTTCTGTACTAGCTATTGATGGACAAACTTGGAAGCATGCTGCAGTACTTCACTGCTAATTAAGCCAACCCAAAAGTCCGTTCCACTGGTATCTTGCTTTGGCATGTGCTGCCTTGGCTTCATCGGGAGGCAATGCAATTTAGATGTTGATGATCAACCTGTTCGTTCCACTAAGACGAGGGTGTGTATAACGGACAATGATTCTTTTTTTTTCGATAAAGGATGCTTTATTACTTTTTAGAAGCAATTACATCCAGCCTCTGCATAACCAGGATGCACACAGCCGTTTAAGAGTCTTAAGTCCAAAAAGATGCGAAGCTAAAAAAGAACTATGCGGAATACATATCGGAGCGATGAATCATATAACGCCTAAGGTGTGGGTGGTGCTTCAATCCGTAGACTATGCTGCCACCCATGTAGGGAAAAAGTATCCCTCGCCGTATCCTCCAACCGTGTACAGACCTCCGTAAATAGGTCTCGATTCTCCATGCGCTGAAGAGGTAACCACAAACGGAGAACACCTGTACATCTGTAGATGACCTGCAATAAAGAGCAATTTTTATCATTAAAAATCTTGTCATTTCTACTCAGCCAAAGCGTCCAGATAACTGCTAGCGCCCTCACCCTAAGAAGCAACTTGAACCTTGGATCTATACGATGAAGCCAATTGCCAAAGACATTGGCCACACTAGTCGGAGGATACAGGGTAGACGCTACTTGGATGACAGACCAAATAGATCTCACGAATTGGCATTGGAAGAAAAGGTGTTTAATAGTTTCATCATGATGACAAAAGACACATCGAGTACTTCTGTGTCAATTCCGCTTAACAAGATTGTCTTTGGTGAGGATGACACCTCGACGAAGATACCATCCAAATATTTTTATTTTTAATGGTATCTTCATCTTCTAAATTTTTTTATTATTATCAACTTGTAAATCAGAATGAAGTATGGCAGTATGACGATGTATAAAGATTTGACAGACAATGATTCTAGATGCCGATTCCGCAGCCATGCAATTCCAACGACCAGTGAGTATCTTCTCACGTAGAAAAGACCAAGTCCTCGAGCCAGAATTATTCAAGATTCCATTTTTCGGATTGGATTACGCGGCTCGTGGTCGTACAGCTTTTCTCACTAAGACAAATAAATTATACCAGCAAATCCATCATGGAGTACTGCCGTGCTACTGATAACCTGATGGGAGTTTGTCAAAGGGCTTTTAAAGTGGGAATTTGCAGATAACCTACCAGTACGGCACTCATTCTTTGGTTAATTGCAATAATCACTACCGGAGTGATTTGCTCCACTTTTGTCGCCCTAGCCGGAGGATTGAGCTTCAGTGACTTTCTCAGCTCCACTTGTAAGTGACACAAAGTCAGTGATTTTGTGGACTGAGAAAGTCACTGAAGCTCAATCCCTGGCTGGATTGTTTTCTGATGATTTGGATTGGCAGTATCTAATCATCAATACTCTAATGAAAAACTTTAAAGCATGATGATATACTCGTCCTCTTGTTCTGTGTGATAAGGCTAATGACTATCAAGCTACTTTTTATCATCATTTTCAGCAGTGCCACAATGTCAACTGTTTATAAGCAGTATGCTTTCTCTGCAAATTTATGCATTGTGCTATGTAGGGCTATGCATGATCTAAAGCTCAAAAGAAGACCCAAAGAGTATAATGTTTGTAGGTGCATGTTTTAAATGTATTTTTTTTTACAAAAGATGCTTAAGAGGAATAACTCGCCTGATTTGTTGTAGACAAGATAATAACATATTGAGCAATTTATACGCCAGTTTGATACCAACTTGACCATCATTTAAATACAATTGATGTGTATACACAATATGCAATGCGAGGAGGATGTTCCCACCAATGTTGCATGTGTAAATGGATTGGATCGAATTTTGGTTGGACCATATCCTTTATGAGATTTTTTTCCATCCGACTCGGAGTGGTGCGAATAATGAATGGTTGTAGATTCGACTGCAATTATATTGGCGAATAGATAATTTCATAGCTACGGAATCACACTTCTATAATAAGAGGGATTTAACATTTTAATTATCATAGAAGTGACAAAGTTTAGACTAACCATAGCTACGGTTGTGTGGCTTGACCGAGTCCCCGATGGCCAAGATTTATAGGTACAGTGACCTGCGCGGGAAAATGCGCAGCGGGGCAGGCGAATGCGGCCGGAAACAACGGCGAGCGGGCGGGAAATGGGGTGCATGGCGGGAAATGGCGTGCACACGGGATCACTCAGCAGGAAACGATGGCCACGGACGGGGAACGGTGGCGCCGCCATTAACCTCCGGTTAGCAGCAGCGACCACCATTAGCCAAACTATTTGAGGCTACAACGCGAACAACTGACCCCACAAATGCAGGACGCCCGTTGTTGCCGCTCGTGACCGCAAACAGATATAGCTCGCTGACCTATCCGCGGACACATGCATATGAAAAAAACGAATAGTTTAGCGGTGTGAAATGCGGTGACCCGTTGGAGATGGTATAAAAAGGGTCCATCGAGATCATGTGCCTTAAGTGTACATAATCATACTGGCCCCATCGTGAAAATATATTTGTGGTTTTTCTATAAAAACCTAAAGATACACGTCTAAGGCCCATGGCTAAAAAAGAAAGTAAAAAAGGTCACAAACTTAGACATGGGGGAGGTATGATTATAATTAATGAATTTATGTGGATGAATAAATAATTTCATAGCTAGAGAATTATGCTTCTATAAAAAAATGAGGGTTTTAACCTTTTAATCGGTCAGTGAGTTGAAGAAATAGTGAAAAAAGTTTGGACTAAAGCCCAAGAACTAAACTTTGAGTGAAAAGCTTTAAAACATTTGGATAATCACAATTATTTTTTGGATGATCTATATAAGCATGCTATTTACCGTATCATCTCCCACGCCATATCTTGGGATTCAGATTCTGATGTCCTTATCCGGCGGGTCTTTTAGTTTAAACAGAATATCCTTTCTAGAAGTGGTTTCACACCCGTATTCAACGTTAAAATTCTCCTACCCGTTTATGCTCTTGTGTTGTGCTAAAAGCGAAGACGGCAGGAAATATGCCCGGTTTTAACACCCGCGTAGGAGTGAATTGGCATTGCAACATTTAGGAGTGAATTGGCATTGCAACATTGTAACACAGATCTTCCAAAACATCGGAGCCTATGTTTTCTTATAACAATAAATCGCCAAATCTACTATCATAGAGAAAATCTATAAAGATCTGAATACACCAAAATACCTATGTGAAACATTTCAATAAAAAAGGAGAATTATATCACGGAACCAGAAATCGTGCCAGGCTGCCACTCGGTCGCTCCAGAAACCGCCGCGCCATGTAATACCAGAAAAAATGAAAATATCTCATAGAATAAGCTGTTGATTTACAGTTTACCTCTACAATATCATGGCTCCTCTTAAGAAGGGTCCATCTATGACTCCAGGTCATGTGCCAAGAGTACATAATCCTATTGGCCCCCATGGTGAAAAGATATATTATGTCATTTAGTTCCTTTTTTTAACCCTGGTCCTGGTCCAAGCCTCCAATGCCAACTGCAGCACATGGTTGCTTGAATCTGACAGTATCCCAATCTGAGCCAGAGTAATCCAAAGACAGGACTAACAGTGTACTCCAAGCAGCAGTAACACCTAAACCACGAAAACACTTTGTTCCGAAGCAAATCAACAGCAGCATCTTCTTCTTTGACAGCGACAAGAGCATCCTCTGATCCGGTGATCCCTCCATCTCAAAACCCACACACGACACCGAAACGGCCGCCCCCAAACTAGGCCCCACCTTCCGCTCCGCCAACGTCGCCCGCACCCCAACGCCCCGAAGCAGCAACACACCACAACACTCGCCACCTCCGGCTCCTCTCCCCCCAGCGTCATTAACGCAAACCCCTCCTCTCCCCATCGCCGCCGCTCCGGCTCCCCATGGGCAACTGCTCCCCGTCCCCCCGCCGGGACCGCCCGTCGCCCGCGACCTCCCCGCCTCCCCACCGCACCGGCTCCAGCACCGCGACCGGCGGGAACACCGCCACCACCGTCTCCCCCTACGCGCTCGCCAGATCCCCCTCCGCGTCCGTCTCCGTCGACCCGGACCCCGACGCCGACACGGACAGCGTCGTCCGCGTCTACGGCTCCGACGGCTGCCCGGTGGCGTGGCGCCTCCGCGTGGCGCTCCTCTACAAGGCGGCCGCGCCGCTGCACTTCACGCCCTCCGAGGCGGCCCCGCTGGGCCGCCCCGTGCTGCGCCTCTCCGCGGCCGACCCCGAGCTCTGCGGGACCGCCGACGAGCTGCTCCGCCACGTCGACGCGCGCTTCGAGGGCAAGCCCGCCGTCGCGCCGCCCCCGCGCCGCCCCGCCACCCGCGCCTCGCTCGCCGCCGCCGCCGCCGAGGAGGTCGCCGAGATGGTGCGCCTGCAGCACCGCAGCGCCGAGCGCCACCTCGACGGCGTCGCGGCCAAGCTCGCGGAGATGGTGAAGAAGGGGGGGAAGAAGCCCGGCAAAGGGGGAAGGACCGTGCCGTTGGAGGGTGCCGAGGTCAGGCGGCTGGGGAAGTGGTACGGGGACGCCATGGAGGTCATGCTGGAGCACGCCAGGATGGAGGAGCGGGTGCTCTTCCCAGACATCCAGAGGGCTTCCTTTCCAGGTCAATCTCTCACCCCGATCCCATTCCCCATCCGTTTGAAAATATTTTCGCTGTCCACGGATCAATTTTGGCACAACGCTGTTTTGCCACTTTGGAATTTTGCACCACTCTGATAAGAGGATTTTGCGTGTGCATTGGTTTCCATGACGTTTTTAAAGTGCATTTGCAATTGGCCAATTGGGTGGGTGGCTGCATATTTTCACTTTCCTCATCCACACTTAAGGATGGCAATGGGCAGGGTATGGGCAGGGTAGAGCAATACCATACCCATACCCGTATAGCCAATGGGTACAAACTTCTACCCATACCCGTACTCATGGGTATAAAACTTTACCCATACCCATACCCGCCGGGTACCCGTACCCATTGGGTACCCGGTGGGTAGGATAAATTGTACACAAGTCAATCACAATTTTACATTTGTCGATAACAAATTTGATTAAAAAAATTAACTATCTCAACTTAATAACATGTAGTTGAGTACATAACAATTAACATAATATAGAAATAACATTCTCATATTCTAACACATAAGTAAAAAAAAATAGACATGTCACGTAAAATTTGACAATAAACGGGCAGGGTATGGGTTTACCCGCGGGTACGAGGCTATACCGTGCCCCGCCCATGACTTAACGGGCAGGATATGGGTACTACCCATGGGCATAAAAGTGTACCCATACCCTGCCCATGCGGGTATGGTACCCGCGGGTACCCGTACCCGTGGGTAAAATTGCCATCCTTATCCACACTTGCTGTTCGTCCTTACTGCCTCATTATTTTAGGTGCGTTCACTGTCTACGCAACTGCTCCGATCCTCTGCTATAATTGCTGCGTACTCGAGCTGCTGAATTTTGATGGATTTGCAGAATCTCCTGTGACAACAAGGGATAGAGAGTGTAGTGTTCTTTTCCATTTTCTACACTATGCCTTCCCTGTCCGATCAAAAGGCCTCCCTCTGGTTCCCTCACCTTTGTAGCTGTACATGCCTTTTCCCGGTTGGTAAACGAGCGAGCGAGGTAACAAAAGATAACAATGTCGTGTAGCAGAGCCGAAAGCTACAGATACTAGAAAATAGCAAACCCATTCCTCATGTTCCAAGTGAAAAAAAAAAAACAGACAACACGTCTGGGGCGTTGCGAGAATCGAACTCACGACCTCCCGCACCCGAAGCGGGAATCATACCACTAGACCAAACGCCCTTCTATGCCCTCCTCGATCCCAGAGCCTAATTGTAAAGTTGTTTAATCACACCCATATCATTGTGTGACTGCAGCCTAATCTGATCCTAATTATTCTATGCGCCAGGGGTGTGCGATAAGGTTCAGGAGCAGCACGGGAAGCACCTGCCCATGATGAACGGAATCAAGGAAGATATAAAAACGCTTCTGACCTTGGAGCTGGGCAGCCCCCTCTTCCATGAGGTGCTGGTCAACCTCGCGGTTCGCCTCAAAGCGTTGCAGGTACACGCTCTTTTGGTGGTTACTCTAAACTGCATTTGGTTGGCTGTTTCATGCTTGGAGCTTTACTGTTCTGTACTCTGCATTGCTTGTGAAATCTTGCAAGTTTGTGTTTGAAATGTACTAGTACTACCTAGTAGGTTTGAATATGGCGCTGGAAAGAATAGGCGATGCACTAGTGTAGGTAGCTTTGGAAGTGTGCCATACCAAAAGCCGTTTCACGGAGGTTGATATGCAAACTTCACCTTTTGTAACTTGCAAGACTTCTCTACAGCCTTCAGACAAAAGTAGCGCCAGTAATTTGTTGGTGTGGATGTTATCCTCTCATAATCAGTACCCCTTTTGCTAATAACCTGACATGGGAGATTCTCAGAAAAGTAGTGACCGAAAGTGAAGTACAATGATGAGAGTTCACCTAGTTCCAGGAGAGAGGAAAAAAAAAACTGATTCCTTCCTTCTTCACGAAAAAGATGGTTGTGTTGCACTACTGTCCCCTTGCACTTTTCAAGAACAAGGAAGATCATGTGGCCCTGGATAAGGGCCACTACCGACCTGTCTGCTCTATAAAACTTCATAGTTTCAACAGCACATTGTAGGGTTGATTTTACAAGTTGGATACAGATCCACAACCATGGCAGTTGCGTACAGCTCTCCTACCACACTACATTAGTGTTATGCGTGTGGAAAGTTGAGGAGAAAGTAGGATGCAGCCTGGACCGACCTGTTTACCTTGTAAGATTTGCTTTTGAGGATTTTAGCAGCACAATGGGGTTAATTTAGTGTCTTCATTTACTCAGAATTTGGTATAGATCCTCCACCATTGCTACTGCATACAGCTCTACCATTTCCACTAGAATTGTATGCGTGAAAAGTTGAGGAAAAGTAGGGTGCAGCCTGGTCCAAGCAGTTAAGAAATTTGCTTTGGAAGACATTGGATTTGTAGCTGTTTATTCTCACTACAGCTAGGTCTATCCACATGTGCCTATCAAACTGATGAAAGGAGTTGACGTAGGTCAGCAAACTACTAAGATCCTACATGTTAGAGCATAATCATCATAAGCAGTTCCATAAATGCTTCAGCACTTTGATTGTGAGACCAGTCACACATATTCCTTGCATATTTGATACTTGGTACTATATAATATATTGGACTGCTTCACTGCGTAGAATCTTGGCATCAAGGTGGTATGCTGACAGTGGTAGTTTCGCTCAAAACCAGCTAGGAAGAGCTGATAACTTTTGAAATGTAGTATTCAATAGTTATTGAGACAATACAGAAAATGGATGTACATACAGGCCAGAATAATGCGAAAGATTTACCTAAATATTCAGAATTGATCTCTTGTGAATTGTGATAGGATGGTTACATAAGCCATGAGAAATCTATATCTATAGCTGCATATACATGTTTTGCATGCTTGGTGTGGGTCTAAGAATTAATCAATCACTGGCAGGATCACACCAAAGAGCACTTCAAGGAGGAAGAGAAGGATATGCTTCCACGATTGGAATCAGTTCGGCGGATGCAGCGTGAGGAAGGGAGTGTTGCTGACAAGTCTAATTCCGGATGGGCATCAGAGGCGATGGATACAATGGAGATGACACATTCGAAGCTCTTCCCTTTCTTCATGACTGGCCTCATGCCCCAGGAGGCGATGCAGTATCTGGATCTGGTATGCAGATGTACGAAGAACACTCGGCATCTGGTCTCTATGCTCAGATCGCTCGCAGAGCGTCTGGAAGATGCAAACCCATCGATCATTCACAACAACCCCACAAAACTATATGAGCACCTACTTGTAAAATCCCCTTGAGGTTCAGATCCGGCAAATCTTTATGTGCCACGTAAATTTAATATGAATGCTAACCCCCTCTTTTCTCTTGTGTGGAGTGCAGCTGTGTAATTTTTGGAGTTTATTGGGTGGGTGATTGTGAAGGCGTGTATATCTTATGGTGTTATCACTCCAAAAGTGTGCAACTGCATGGAAAATGAAATTTGAAGTGATAGCAGTAGTGGTTGTTACTGACCCTTTTCCTTCAATCACTGGAGCATCTCCAGCCGCGTCCCCCAAAGGGATTTGGGTCGCGCCGGACAAAAAAACCGTTCCAGCCGCGTCCCCCAAAGCCCATTTTTGTCCGGCGCGCCCCCATACGGTGTCCGGCCCTCCGAGCCTGTCCCCGTCCCACAGGGGACGCACCGGGGACGCCGGACACAACGAAAAGCGAGGCGGGGAGTGGCGGGGCTGACTCGTCAGCGGCACAATAAATTTTTAACCTAACCATCGCATACCTCGCGACAGAAGTTATTGGCGGTGCAGTTCCCGCAGCGACGCAGCGACGGTGCAGTTCCCGCAGCGACGCGTCCCGTCGCGCCTAGCTCTGCGTGCCGGCGTTAATGCGCGCCACCGCTCCCCGCCTCCCTCCGGCCTATAAAAGGGCCGCCTCTCATCGTCCCTCTCACACACAAACCCTAGCGCCTCTCTCCCAAACCCTAGCCGCCACCATCTCAACAAGACTCGACGCTATGTCCGGTAGAGGCGGAGGCCGACCTCGCGGCCGTGGTCGTGGTCGTGGCCGCGGCGAGCTGAACGCTCGCCGTCGCCTTCCACGCCGCCGGCTTCATCATCGTCGGAGATGGACGTGGAGCCGGACGTGCGGTTCGAGTTCGTCCTCGTCCTCAAGGACGACCCGCGCGGCATCCAGAGGCTGCCGGACTCCTTCGCTGACTACGTCGCCGGCGACGATCGCCCGCGCCCGATGCATCTGTGGGAGGCTACGTGCGGCTACTACCGGTGGATCGTCGACGTGATCTACGACGCGCGCGGCAAGATGTACCTCAACATCGGCTGGGAGAAGTTCGCGCGGCAGCACAGCCTCCAAGCCGGCTTCATCCTCCTGTTCTCCTACTTCGGCGACAGGGACATGAGCGTCACGGTGTTCGACGAGACGCGGTGCCGCCGGGACTACCAGGGCGACAACACCGACGAGGAGGACGACTGAGTGTTCTTTCTTCGCAGCGAACACGTGCACGGAGGTTTCTGGATGTTCGCCTCCTCGGTAGAACCAACAAGGGCACCATCCTCCCGCTGGATTTTCCGGTTTAGGTGACTGGGTGTGCCCTCGAGTGTTCTTTCTTAGCAGCGAACATAGGAAACCTTCCATGCACGGCCTAGTTAGGTTTAGTTTCTTTGCAAAATTTTATATTTGTGTCCACGACGGTTCAAACTATGTATTAGTTTGTGGAAAACTATGTGCCTAACTGTGTTTTCGTGTAAACCACGTTCCAAATTATGTATTAGTTTGTGGAAATTGAAATAAAAAAATCAAAAAAGAGTATTTTCAATGTTTGGGGGCGGCGTTTGGGGGACGCGGCTGGGGAGCGACGTCCCCAAAGGCGGCACGAACAAAACACGTCCCCTAAACGCTCAATCCGGCGCGGTTTGGGGAACGGTTTGGGGACGCGACTGAAAATGCTCTTGTTTTGTGGTGTTTCTGGATCGATAATACTCTGATTTAGAGAAAACATTCTGATTTAGAAAGAAGCTGACCCACGAGAAGACTATTCACTCAGATCTGATGTGTCTTGTGTACGAACTGCAGAATCTTTGGGCCAACCGCGACTAAAGCTCCTCCCGTCCACCAGCTGGCCACCGAACGCCCTGGACCCAGGCCTTTGGTCGCAGTTCGCTCCCGAACCGCGACTACTCCATTAGTCGCGGTTCCTATACTTTCGCGACTAATGGGGCTGGACGGAAGCCTCTTTTTCTACCAGTGATCATGGAGTGCTAGTACTGTAATTCAGCAATGCAGTAGCAGACAAGTTTATCTGGTGATGGGCGGGCAACACTTGATTGTGTATAACAATCATTGAATTCAGTAACTATGCAAGAACTGCTTACAGGAACTTTGGATACGTAGTAGAGAGTTGGATAGAACGGGCTTGACGGTGGTGGTTTAGGCAGTACCGTATACAAGCATATATACACGGCCAAACACACCGACGGATTACGACTCGGTGATGAACCCGTACGCAACTCGGAGGCATACTCAGGCACGCACGCGGACTGGGTTGATGTCGGGTTTAATTCCAACAGCACCCAAAGAGACTGTTTGCTCTGATCGACGAAGATATTGGCCATGGGCGCTCAAATACTCCCTCCTCCTCAAAATATGTTGCCTGTATTTTTTGGTCAATAAAAAAATGAACATATGCAATACTACGTACACACAATATGAAAATATATTTAATGAAAGTTCTAATAATGTTAATTTGAGATTTTGAAGTAAATATTTTCTCTTTATAGTTGGTTCAAGTTTTAAAAGTTTGACTTTGCCCAAATACTATAGACAACCTATTTTGGGAAATAAGAAGTATATTGTAGGCGGCCACGGGCAGCACATTGCGCACCGAAAGTGCAAAGGGTCTGACGCAATCAAGCCGTAGAAAATCTTTTTTTTTAGAAAGGAATGTTCAAAAAAGCTACTCCACATATTTATAGTAACAATTAATTCGATGCCGCCATTGCCATTTCTCCCGTGCCGCCCTCGTCTAGTAATGTCTCTCATAATTAAGTACCTCTCTTTTGTTGGAGATATGCCCGAGAGACAATAATAAAATAGTTATTGTTATATCTTAGTGTTCATGATAAATGTTTACACTCCATGCTATAATTGTATTAACCGAAAATATTGATACATGTGTGTTGTGTAAACAACCAGAGTCCCTAGTAAGCCTCTCATTTAACTAGCTTGTTGATTAATAGATGATCATGGTTTCCTAGTCATGAACATAGGATGTTATTAATAACAAGATCATATCATTAGGTGAATGATGTGATGGACACACCCATAGTAAGCATAGCATGAGATCAAGTCATTAAGTTCAAACTTGCTATAAGCTTTCGATACATAGTTACCTAGTCCTTCGACCATGAGATCATGTAAATCACTTACACCGGAAGGATGCTTTGATTACATCAAACGCCATTGCGTAAATGGGTGGTTATAAAGATGGGATTAAGTATTCTGAAAGTGTGAGTTGAGGAATATGGATCAAGAGTGGGATTTGTCCATCGCGATGACGGATAGATATACTCTGGGCCCTCTCGGTGGAATGATATCTAATTAGCTTGCAAGCATGTGACTGGTTCACAAGGGATATCATATCACGGTACGAGTAAAGAGTACTTGTCGGTAACGAGGTTGAACTAGGTGTGGAGATATCGATGATCAAACCTCGGACAAGTAAAGTATCGCGTGACAAAGGGAATCGGTATCGTATGTGTATGGTTCTTTCGATCACGAAGTCATCATTGAATATGTGGGAACTATTATGGATCTCCAGGTCCCGCTATTAGTTATTGATCGGAGAGGAGTCTCGATCATGTCCGCATAGGTCTCGAACCGTAGGGTGACACACTTAAGGTTTGACGTCGTTTTAAGTAGATATGGAATATGGAATGGAGTTCGAATGTTGTTCGGAGTCTCAGATGAGATCCAGGACATCACGAGGAGTTCGGAATGGTACGGAGAATAAGATTCATATATAGGAAGTCACATTCAAAGTTTGGGAATGGTCCGGTGAATTTATGGAAGGTTGTAGAAGTTTCTAGAATCATCCGGAATAAATCACTATGGAAGGAGGAGTCCCGGAGGGACTCCACCAACCCTAGCCAACCCACCAAGTGGGAAGGTAGAGTCCATGGTGGACTCCACCTAGTTGGCCGGCCATGAAGCAAGGAAAGGGAGCAACCCCACTTGACCTAGGTTTCACCAATATGGAAGTTTTTGAGTTGGACTCTTATTCGGATTTTGGGAAAACCCTATAATGAGGGGGAGAGGGAGGGGCTGGCTACACAAGTTGGCCGCACCACCAAGGGGCACCTTGGCTGGCGCCCCAAGCCCCTCTCTCTCCCAAACCCTAGCTACTCCCTCCTCCTTCTTATCCCGCGAGCGCTTACGGCGAAGCCCTGCCAGGAGATCTCCACCACCACCGACACCACGCCGTCGTGCTCGTCGGGATTCCGAGGAGGATCTACTACATCCACTGCCCGCTGGAATGGGGAGAAGGACGTTGTTCATCAACACCGAACGTGTGACCGAGTACGGAGGTGCTACCCGACTGTGGCACCATCAAGATCTTCTACGCACTTTTGAAAGCGGCAAGTGATCGACTACATCAACAACGAGATCTAATCTCGTAGGCTTTGGAATCTTCGAGGGTTAGTCTCATGATCTTCATCTCGTTGCTACCATCTACAAGATTAGATCTTGGCTTGTTATTCGTTCTTGCGGTAGGAATTTTTTTTGTTTTCTATGCTACGAATCCCATCATTTTTGACCTTATGCAAAACATAAATGACTATTTATAAATATATACTCTCATTACAATATTATATTAAAACTGTAAGGGTATATTGCCCCTATGTGTGGTTTTGGTAATTAGTGACAACCCCTATGGACTAATGTTTTCATTGAGTTTATATGAAGGAATATTCCATATGTACTACTTGTATTCCATATGTTGGATTCAAGTATGGATGCCATGAAGATTAAGATATACCTTGTGTATTGGCATCAAGATCATCGATTTGAAGATATATGTGTGATATGATCAAGAAGAAGAAATGAAGATGGAGTTCTTATGTGGAACTCAATATTAGCCATGCTCTAGCTTATGTGATAAGCAATGAATGATCAAGATCTTGAGTGCTTGATTCCAAGTGAAGAATTCAAGTTATGGATCTAAGTCGGTGTCATGATAGTCTCATAAGTTGAGCTATGGGTAACTAAGATTTAGAGCATGCAAACAAATGAATAATTCTATATGCACCTCAAGATAGTATGATAGAGCATGAGAAGATACAAGGTTGACCAATACAAAGAGTGGAGAATAGATTCAAGATTGGTCAACACATGAAGCATGAAGAATGTGCCACATGAAGTCATGTGGTAAGGTAAGTCTTGTCAATTATGCTTTATGAACTAACCCATCATATATGTGCCCTTGTGTTGTCTATGTGGGTTAGGTATCTTTCAATGGGCATGCATCCAAAGTGAGATGTAATATAGCCCATGAGAGGATGACATCAAGTGGTGATCGTCATCAAGGTTGAGTTGGGAAAGTTCAAGTTGAGCATCTCAAGAGGATCATATACTTGAAGCTTGACGTTCATTTGGTGATAATGGACATGTGAAGATTGCATCAATGGAGCTTTCCTATCATGGTGTATGGGGGAGCATTTGTGAGTCTTCACGAAGTAACAATAATCAAGTGAGGCATTCCAGCTTGAGTGGAGCTTGAAGAGTTATCATCAAGATCAAGCGGGATGCACAAGGCAAAGGTATGGACTTTCTAGGTTTTCCTTTTACCGGTCTCAAGGTGGTTGTTGGGAGATCGGATTATAGGATAGATAGCCGCACTATCAAGAGGGGCTTTCGGTTGGGTAACTTGATCGCATCGTCTTAGGGAGCTCAATCCTTTACATACTTTGCATATCCCTATTACTTCTTGGTGTTTCTCTGCGTGAGGTTCTTGAGCTTGTTGCTAGCTTTACAACAAGCCTAAGTTCATCAAAAATGGAATCCGCATGCATCTTCTATTGCATTTTCGAGTTTGGACGCCTTCACCGTTTCTTAACGGTGGGAGACTCCCTCTCTAGAATCATCTAAAAATATCCTGTGAAGAGTCTCCATATTTCCAGTTTTTGTTGGGTTCTATTTGTCGTTATTTTCCCAACAAAATTGGTTGAGTCAATCAAAGAAAAAGGTTTTGACCTGAAGTAGTCCGGCCTCACGCCCGGTCGGACCGGCCTGTACACCGGCTGGACCGGCGCTGACCGGTGCACACCGGGCACTATCCAGTAAGGTTTTCAGCCTCGCCCGGTGCTGGCCCAGCCCGAGGTCCGGTTTGCACCGGACGGTCCGTTCGTGGCCGTCGGACCGGCCCTCGCACCAGGCGGCCCGGTCTGACCAGCCCTCACACCAGGAGGCCCCGTCTGTGGCCCGGTCCCTGGCCCGGTCGGACGGCTCTTACGCTAGGCGGCCGGTCTCAGGCCCGGTTTGGCCCGGTTGACCGGCTGCACGAAAATCTCTCAGATCTGCCCCCAACGGTTATATCTTCCCTTGGGCTATAAAAGGGGCTTCTTCCCCAACAGTTATTTAGGGTTCTTAGGCACGTTTTTGACCACCATTGTTGACCTTCTTGAGCTTGCTTCCTCTCCCTTCCCTCCTATGATTCTTGCATATTCTTGGGGGATTTGAAAGAGGAGATCTAGATCTACAACCTCATCCAATCCATTCCTCCTCTAAGTGAGGGGAACTCTTGGGATATAGATCTCAGAGTCATTTGTTGATTTCCTCCATTGTTCTTCCTCTCTAATCTCATGCTAGCATTTGTTGCTTGGGTTGGATTTGAGTGTGAAGGATTTGAACACCTCTAGTGTTCTTGCTTTGCATCATTGCATAGTGTTGAGCTCTCCACCACGATAGTTCGAGTGAGAGACTGTGAGCTTGTTACTCTTGGAGGGTGACCTCCTAGTTGGCTTGGTTGGTGTCCCTGTGACCTCTTCGTGGAAGATTGTGAAGGGGCCCGGGCTTCTCCTTCGTGGAGCTTGTGAAGTGGTTGTGGAGCTTGCCATCTCCGGAGTGGAGGAAAAGCTAACCATAAGGAAAGGGCCATTATCCTTCATGGGTTTGGCTCGGAGAAGAAGGTGAGCCTTCGTGGCGTTGGGGAATCCTTCCTGGGACCCCCACCTCTCCAAACTTGACGTACCTTCTTGCAAAGGAAGGGAACACGGGAATACATCTTCGTCTCTGTGTGCCTCGGTTATTTCTATACCCGAGCTTACTTTCCTTGTGATAGCCATCGTGCTTGAAGTACATATATCTTGCTATCACTTGTGCTACATACATCTTGTGCCTATCTTGCTTAGCTCAAGTTGTTGTTGTTGCACTTAGTTGATCCTAGCTTATTTAGGATTTGTGCTTGTGAAATAAACGTTAGTTTAATTCCGCATTCTTACAAGCCAAATCTGTAAGATTTTTTAAACGCCTATTCATCCTCCCTCTAGGCGACATCTCGTCCTTTCAACTGGTATCATAGCAAGGTCTCTCCTTGTTTAAGGCTTCACCGCCTTGAGAGTAAAGATGTCGGCTAGTAATATAGTGCACAATGACACAATTATCCTTGATGGCACAAATTATCTTTTGTGGAGAAATCGCTTGCTTTGTAATCTTCGGAACTTGTGTCCAAATATAGAGCGATTTCTAATTGTAGGTTTTTATCCTCCGATGGATCCTCAAAATCTATATTTAGAGGATGAGAAAAACTTACATCTTGAAGCTCAAGTATCTAATGAGCTTTAATTCTCCTTTAGACCATATTTTTGTAGGTTCTTGATATATATAAAGCGAAAGTCATCTCATGAGATGTGGATCAAGCTTAAGGAAATGTTTGGTGGATCCATTTCTCATTTGGTCGGTGGTGTCTCCGAGGAGCTCTCTTCCCTTTCACATCATGAAGAGCTCCAAGTTGCTTCCAACTCCGGCGTGATGAGTTATCATCTTCTTCCACTACACCAACGTGTTGCAAGACACAAGGTAATGATATGGTGAGTGGTGAGGAAAATTGCAATGTTGATATTATGCTCAATAATGATGATTCTTCATCTCTATCCCATTGCAATGTTTCCTCTTTGGACTTAAACACATCTAGCACTCAAAATAATCTACATGCTTGTGTTGATAGTCCTTCATATCATGTGTAAATTTCTTACATAGATCTCATGATGATATGCTTGCCTTGTCTTGTTTCCATAATCAAAATGCTTCTATTTCCTCTAGTTGTTTGTAGACTAACAATGTAGAGGAAACCGAACACTCTATGGATCAAGACACGATTTCAAATGGGGATTCAAGAATATCCTCATCTTCATCCTCCAGTATGCACATGTGCCTTATGGCAAATGGATCAAAGGTATCTCCTAATTTGACTCCTAACATATCCTCTAATGATGAGAGTGATGATGATGATAATGATGAAGAATATAATACTTTGTTGCATGAGATGGGGATGGTATATGTTTCTCTTCATGGTAATAAAGAAGCTCGTGCTAATCTCGAACACTCTATGGAAACCCACTACAACGGAGATGAGCTTTGGTAACACAATGATGTAGCACATAGTAAAGTATGTTACAAGTAAACTTAAAGTAACACATCATTTGTGTGCCGATGACCGACGGTAACACAAACTATATAAAGTCTGAAATTGTGTTACAAAGATAGCAAAAGTGTAACACATAATTATGTGTGAGAGGGAAGGTGTTACAAGATAACTGACATAGTAACATATAAGTATATGCTGGTGGAAATGTATCCATAAGCTGTAACTCTATGGGGAAACCGAAAAAACTAAAAGCACTTACATGTCTATATCACCATTACCTTACACATATGGTCCACTTGTCAACATGAGATTCTTTAATGAAAATGATAAATATATTATTTTGGCAAATGTGGTATTCCCTCCGATCCATAATCAGATGGAATACGAAACAACATATAGTTTCATTCCGGTAAATTTTGTTTATTTTTTATACTTAAAGCCTCACAGGCACTCAACTGCTCAAACCCACTATAACACAACCCATATATTCTTGTGGTATACCTTATTTTCCATAACCCCAACATCGGACCGAAGCCTGGCCCAGGTCTCGTTGTGGCCCGCACGCCACATTGGCGTGACACCAACAAAGTGACGCGTAGCCCCGCCAAGTGTGTGGTTGTCTTGGCCTAGTATTAAACGTGTAACTAGATTCTTTATATAAATGCATCCGGATCCAAACTTTGTGTTTTCTTTAGACAAATAATCCTGACACAAATGCACAATGTTGGAGAATATTAGAAAGATAATGTTGGCAAGAAGACATGCATCAAGCCTAGCCCCGTCGACATGAGAAGGAAAACCCGCCGCCGCCTTCTTTTCTCCGGGAGTGCGAGTGGGTATGGACTTTAGAACTTGTGACGCTCGTGTCTTGTAAGCTTGTTCGACCCTATGTTAATATATAGGCTTGCTATCGGGGGTTCTAGGAAAAAACGTAAGAAAATCTTAATTTGCACATTAGTTGGAGAGCCTTCAAACAATTATAAATATGTTTTGTAATATGGAGGTTTTTTGTCTTAATTCATAGAAAAATTGCTTTGTACTTTATCTTAAATTCCATTCAATTCAAAATAATTTCCCTCTACATATCATGTCATGGGCATACCCGTCGTTACCCCTTCTCCGGCTTTCCTTTGCGTTTTAATCCTCAAGACTCATCTAAGGAGGGATCTAGACTTGTACTTTCTTTCTAGGGCTGGCTATTTGCTAGTTTGACCAATAGAGCTAAGGTTTTTTTTCCGGAAAAAAGAGTAAATCCTTTTCCTCTTTAAATCAGGTTATTTTGGTCAAGAGGAAAAACAAGTGGAGGGAATTTTTTAGCCATTCCCGCTAACATAGAATTTTCCCTCCATTAACACCTCCTATATATTGACCCTCCAATTAATCTGTTCTCGAAGTCAACCTCCCCCTAAAAAAACTCATCTAGATAGCTGAGTCGCCCCCGATGGCCACCACCGCGCCTCCATCCCACCGCCGCCCCCACTGCCCTCCACCTCCGAGACGCCCACTACCACGCCGTCCTCCCCTTCGCCCCGTGAAATCCATTCCCCTCATCCTGGTTCCTTTTGAAGGATCGATCTGTTCCCTTCCGTCCCCAAGGCCCGGCCACTCTCGTCCACTGCATCCCGTGTGTGTACAGTCGTTTATTCAAGCCAGTAATACATCGACTGCCTTCTATGATATTGCCTTAGTTCTGCAATCTATACACTGGAATAGCTCTTCCGATTGATTTCCTTGTCACATGTTTCTTTTTTGTGGGCTTGTTCTGTTCTGCGACCCAAGTTGCAGAGGGCATGCCCACAACATGTTCCGATTGATTTCCCTGTCCGAGAATACATACTTGTACCAGGTTAATTCTCCTTTCCCCTTCCCTTCTTTATCTGCTCTGAATTCACTAGTAAAAACGCATGTTTATGTGTAACTGTACATGCAATAATTTACTACGAGTGAAGCCAGACAACTCATTAATTTTAGGTGAATAGTTGTAAAATATCAGATGTTCACTCAATTTCAGAAATGCTAGTCTTAGTCCTTGTCAAAGTTAATACGGCCTAGTCCGAGCAATGGAGAGAGTACCAAGTTCCATTAGTCTGAACAATGGAGTATTTACTTCCAACTTACAACACGCATTAATTTATTTTCTGTTTCCTAGTTGTTTTTAAATCACGATTCTCTGATATGAGGCTGCAGCCTTGCACACTCTTGTATCCGACTATGTAATTCTGCGAGCGTAACAGATCCTGTGAGAGCATGGGCGTATGGATAGCACCGAATCACCATATTAGTATTGACAACCCTTTCTTTTCATTAACATTGTCAGACGTGTTCCTAAAGTTACAACTTCACAAAATATTTGGAATAACAAAGTGATTAGTGACAGAGATTACTATATCCATTTCTTCACTTTTATCTTGGCATTTATTCTACCTTTTGGCAGCAGATCGGTACATTGGCAAAAACAAATCTCTTTTTGTTTAGAAACATACACATGCATGGTGCCCTGCTCTCAATAGTACATCATACTACGTGTTTGTTTACTCTGCAAAGATCTTTTGAGAAGATTATATGCATGTACTGTTGGTTTGATTGACATCTTTATTTATATGTAGGATGGTGATCAACTTGTTGACCGTATACCTGCACTAGAAGATGGAAATGAAGAGGTCAAAGTTCTAAAAGGATCCATGATGAGGCATCACGTCTCCTATTATGATTTAATTTTGAAGTTGCAGCTTTATGTAGTTTCAGGATATGAATATCACTCCATGAACTATTACTGTCTCTTTGTAGGTGAGGGAAACGAGAGACCAGACAGATGAATCTCTTGCAAGACTAGACCAGGAGGGCACTAGAAATAAGCATGGACACTCAGTTCCCTTGAGAAGACGGTGTGTTTCTTCACTCCAGGTAAGTATATCCCCACAATATCTACAATCGCCAAGCTATTTGGTTTTGGGGTTACATGATGTGCCTTTAACTACTTGGTATCACCAAAATGGCATTACAAATGTAGTTGCACATTAACTGATGTTGTTCTTAACATTCTATGTCGGTGTTAAAATTTTCTTCCGGTTGGTCGATCCTTGAGATCATGTAAGAAACTTCATTTAGTTACTAATCTGCACTAGCTTGAGGGAAAATTTAGTTAGTAATTTTTCCTAGGTTAAAGAAGTTTGACTTTACAACATATAACATAATTCTTCAGTCTTTTTACAACCCAAATGGCCAGAGAGGCAAGAACATTAACAGCAACGTGCAACCCTGATGCACCTTTTTCTGCCCAGGTTGATTGGTTCCTACACTGATTCCGTCAAATTGGTACCAGTAAGATTCTTTAAACCACCTCTGTCAGTGCTAGCCCTTAAGTTGCAGATTCATTCCACTGTCCTTCCTAGAGCATACATATTTGAAATCAAAGCATACATACCTGGGTTATGTGGTCTATGATCAAGGATCTCTTTGCTAATAATATGTCCAAGTAGTTATTTCCATAAGTTCTCGCAAGCAAATAGTATAACAAGATATATGTTGGATTTTTTCAGTTTTTTTGAACATTTGTTGGACTTATCATTTAACAAGGATAGCTTTAGAAACTTATATCCTTCAAAATGAGTTGCCTGACCAAATAAGTCAACGATGCAACATAAGCACCATAGTACTGTGTTAAAAAAGGTAAATTTTGTACAAACATGGTAGGTGATCATTAATCTTGTTAGTGTGTACTTAGTCTTCCTTTAGTTTGTTACTACTATTTTAAGATCCAAATATTAGGATCTGGTAATACCTTCACTCAAAATTTGGTATATTAGCAAGTAGTATTCTAGTACAATTCAAAATACAAGGTTAGGAATCTGCATATATGCCATACTTAAATATGTGATATCTGATAGCGTAAAAGGTGTAGGCTAGTAGATATCCTGACCATGACACATTTGGATTTTTATATGCAGCTAGAAACATTTTGTGTTTAATTGAGGTTGCTTATTGTTAGGTTGTTAACTCTCTTTCTGATCTTGTTTGTTCACTCCAGCGAGTAGTGCAAGCGAGACACGAGTACTTTTCAAAAAGCTAGAACACTAGAGCCGGTGGTGTTGCATGTTAATTGGTGTATGCCTTGCTGGACTTCTCTGTTAAATAAATTAGCTTATGTATGTATTTTGAACGAAGTGAATGTCATGACAGTCTACCTTAACTATAACCATGTGTATCCATTTCCATATTATTAATGCAAATATATTATCATTGTCGTTGGATGCTAATATTGATCAAAATATAGGCTTGTTCGAAGTAGTTCTAGAGACTTCAACCTACCCAAACAAGTGGAATGTTGCATATGCTACTAATTCGGAGATCTTGCAAGTAAGACCGGTGTTATTGATTTGGGTGCGGAATCTTCGCTCTTGCGCATATATGAGCCTATTCTCGATAATGAGGAATTAGTAAGGGGAGTATTTGATTGCAAGTCAATTGGTGATGCTTTTTTTGTCAGGATTCTTAATTGATTCTCTTCAGCTTTTTTAAAGATATTTTCTTCCCTTCAGTATTCTAGAATCTTATTTGTGTACATTTAACCATACAACTATGATGTCCACTTTTCTTTATAGATGCTGAAGAAGGATTGAGTTGCAGCTGAATTCTCTGGTTGGATCAAGAAGAAGATTCTTCTCAGCGATAGTTATAGTTTTTTTGATAGATTGAAAAATGAAATATCATTTCAAAGGCTTTTTTCTCTAATTGAATTGACGCAAATGCAATGGTGTAATATTCTACACGATTGTGTTTTGTACTCAAATTTATATGAGGCTTAAGGTTTTGCACAAATAATATTGGCATTTATATGTTGTACTGTATATGAACCATACACTCTTTTTTATTCATAATAAGTATCTTAATGTATCCAATCTATGGATATGTCAGTGCTTCAATGTTCTCACGTCGTAATGGTGTCAAGCATCATATAAAAATAATTGTAAATAATTATGCATTGATTTTATTAAATAATTGTATATTCCATAAATTGGTACCTAATTTTCATGTTTAATAATAATAATTAATACATTTATTATATTGCAATACTAATATTTTAGTGTTACTATTGGTGTTATCATAGTTAAAAAAATGTGTTACCAAGGTATAAATTATAGTGTTACAATATATGGATACTATGTTACTAATTATGTCATGAAGCTAAAAATAATGTTACTAATAATGTTACTACGTTGGGCAAAATATGTTACAACCAATGTTCTACTTCAACAAAAATATGTTACTGCCGGTGTTACTATAGCTACAAAAACATGTTACCAGTGCAACTAGTAACACGTAATATGCATGTTACTAAAATATAAATTGTAACACAATATTTAACATATGGTAACGATTATTATGTGTGATTGGCGATACCACTTAGTAACACGGCCTAATGGAACACATATCAAAATCTGTTACTACATGCCCTAGTAACAACTGTTTTGCACCCGTGGTAACACAAGACTGTGTTACCAAAGCTCTGTCCTGTTGTAACCTTGAATAAATACAAGGGAACCATAGTGGAGTTGGAGTCCCATGTTGAAAATGGGAGAATGAGATTCAATCTCCTCA
This sequence comes from Lolium rigidum, assembly GCF_022539505.1. NCBI lineage: Eukaryota > Viridiplantae > Streptophyta > Magnoliopsida > Poales > Poaceae > Lolium > Lolium rigidum. The sequence goes on along the minus strand of NC_061513.1, from coordinate 70,190,365 downwards.
AGCATGAGGTGAACAATGAGAAGCATACTAATTTCCTTCTCACACAAAAAATTGAATCCCTTGAGTTTGAAAAGGAAAATCCTGTTGATGATGCTTGTGCTACTAACTCTACTTCTTGTGAAGCATCTACCTTAGAGGAGAATGTTGAGCTAAGGGCTCAACTTGAGTTTCTAACTAGCAATTATAGGGAATTGGAAGAAAGTCATAACAAGCTCTCAGGCTCTCATGATGATCTTCTAATTTCCTATGATGGGCTAAAGTTAGCTCATGAGGCAAGTATTACTAAGGTAACATCTTGTGAGCCTCATATGGACATTAGCACAACCTCTAATCAAAATGCCATATTGCCATGTGCTAGTTCTAGTAATCCGCCTAGTCAAACTATTGATACACCTTGTGTTGGATTACTTGCCTTGCCTTGTTGCTCTAACAATGAAGCTTCTACTTTACGTAGTACTTGTATTTTTACTAACAATGTAGAGGAAATCAAAGAGCTCAAGGCCCAAGTCCTTTCTTTGAAGAAAGACTTGGAAAAGGGTCATGAAGGGAAATACGCACTTGACAAGATGTTGGGTGTGCAACAATTCCCCAATGACAAGAGTGGACTTGGATTCAACTCCAATAACAAGAACAAGTCCAAGAGCAAGAGCAACAAGAAGAAGGGCCAAGACAAAGTCAAGGATCCAGCCAAGATTGTTTGCTTCAAGTGCAAGGTTGAAGGGCATCATGTTAGATCATGCCCATTGAAGAAGAAGAAGCACTTGAGTGAGAAGCAACAAGGGAAACGGCCACAAGGTCAAGCTCAAGCTAAAGCTCGACCTCAAGTTGAAGATAGGCCACTTCCCAAGAAGAATCAAGATAAAGTTCCCCAAGAAAAGAAATCAATAAAGAAGAGAAAGGGAACACTTGCTACTTATGTCGTGAGAAGGGGAACTTTGCCTCTTAATGCTCAAAAGTTACCTTATCTAACCCTATCATTGTGAATGATGATTATTCTCTTGGGAAGGATAATGATGACAATGTGGTTGCCAAGTTTATTGGCACTCAAAATGGTTTCAATAAAAAGACCATTTGGGTTGCCAAACCTATTGTGACTAACCTCTTAGGACCCAACTTGGTTGGGGACCAACAAGCTCAAACTTGATCAATAAGTGTATGTGGGAGGTATTGGAGACTTGGCTACTTCATGAAGAATTAAGGGATCTTCATATATTATATTTTGACCAAGCCAAGTCGTATGGATTATCATCTATATCTTATATCCAATGTTCCTCTTTGCGGTAACTTATACTTCAACTCTTCATATTTATTGCAAGTTACTTGCCCCTTTGCATGTTTGGTTTTGTACCAAATATGTGTTTGTATGTGTTGTGATAAGGGGCGGCCCGATCTTCTCAGTAAGCAACGGTGGTGATGATGATCACGGGGTGATTGCGGCGGAGGTAACTTGATGAAGTGGATGATAACTTGTATGACGCAACGAGATCTCTCGATTGGTCCCTGTCGCCAATGCAACAGCTCTCAACCCTGCAAGATATTCGCAACTCCACACACTTGCGCACGTAGCCGCCGACCACGAGCGGTAAGTTACAACCTTCTAATTCCCAATGGAACAAGAGATTACACAAGACTTTCAGATCTACACAATATCAAGCAATATGGTGTAGGGAATTCAATAGTTTTGCAGAGCAAACAACTAATAACTAGGGTTTATCTTAAACGTGGTCTCAAGCAGCTAGGGGGCGTCCTGGGCACTTATATAGGCATCCGGGACGACTTCTGGTTGAAAAGATACAAGCCGACCCAGAATAGATCTGGTCGAGACAGACTCGGACACGGCCGGTCTGGGGGCCGGTCGGCCGGGCCTAGGACCGGGCTGGCCGGTTCAAACCGGGCCAGGGACCGGGTTGCAACCGGGCGCTGGAATTGTCGCGCAGTAACGCTCCCGGTTGGCATCAGCGTGGCGCCCGATTGGCGCCGGGGTGGATCCGGCCCGCCGCCCGGTTGGACCGGGCGCGCCGGTGTGGCGGCCGGTCTGACCGGGTGCTGGGCCGGCCTGGAATTCGTCTTCTCCTCTAGCTCATGCCTCCCGCTCCTCCCTCGCGCGTCCATGAGATATCTTCATGTTCAGCTCCTTGTCCAGCTGCACGTCCAGCTGCACCTCTCCTCCTCGTGCGATGCTTGTCTCCTCTTCATACCTGATTATACATAAGTAATAGGACTTAGGTAGTATAAAGTTCTGATCAATCAAAGTATCGTTTAGGAACAAGTTCACTTGTTGTTTAAGTAGCTTCGCACGAGCTCTTGTAATAGGTCCAATCCGAACTTCATTGGACTTGAGCTTCACAGCAGGTTCAGCTTCATTTTGTAATGACGGAGGTGGTAGTGTGGTAGGGATATCCTCATCATCTCCCCCTTCAAAAGGCGTCGACCTCGACGCTCCAAGGTCTTCTCCGTCATATGGTGTCAAATCAGCAACATTGAAAGAATTATCGACACCAAACTCATCAAGTGGAAGATCTATCGAGTATGCATTATCATTGATCTTGGCAAGCACTTTGTAAGGACCAACACCACGAGGAAGCAACTTGGACTTCCGTAGCTTCGGGAACCTATCCTTGCGAAAATGTACCCAGACCATATCACCAGGCTTGAACAACATCTCCTTACGCTTCTTGTTCATCCTTGCAGCATTGGTCTTGCCTTTCTTCTCTATCAACTCTTTAGTCTTCACATGGATCTTTCGCACAAAATCTGCCCTCTTGGATGCCTCCATATTAACTCGCTCATGTATGGGCAAAGGCAACAAGTAAAGCGGAGTAATGGGTTTGAAACCATACACCACCTCAAAAGGACACAGCTCCGTGGTAGAATGTACCGCCCTGTTGTAAGCAAACTCCACATGCGGCAAACACTCTTCCCACTCCTTCGAGTTCTTCTTGATCATGGATCTCAACAGTTGTGACAATGTTCTATTCACCACTTCGGTTTGTCCATCAGTTTGGGGATGACAAGTAGTACTGAAAAGTAGCTTCGTCCCCAGCTTTCTCCACAACGTCTTCCAGAAGTAGCTCATAAACTTCACGTCACGATCAGAAACAATAGTCTTCGGGACTCCATGTATTCGTATAACCTCCCTAAAAAACAGGTTAGCAATATGCGACGCAGCGTCGCTTTTGTGGCGGGCAATAAAATGTGACATTTTAGAAAATCTGTCCACTACCACAAATATAGAATCATGGCCTCGTTTAGTACGCGGCAAACCCAACACAAAATCCATACTAATATCCTCCCAAGGTGTAGTAGGTGCCGGTAAAGGAGTATACAAACCGTGAGGCTTCAGCTTGTACTTGGACTTGTTGCAAGTAATGCATCTCTTCACATACCTATCCACATCCCGCCTCATCTTTGGCCAATAAAAATGGTCAGCTAGCATGAGTAGCGTCTTCTCACGCCCAAAGTGACCCATCAAACCTCCAGCATGTGATTCCTGTAATAAGAGCAAACGCACAGACGATTCTGGAACACATAGTTTGTTAGCTCTAAACAAGAACCCATCATGTATGTGATATTTTTCCCATGCTTTACTAATAGCGCACAAGCGATATGGTTCAGCAAAATCATGATCAGTGGCATACAAATCACATAGCACTTCTAATCCAGGAATTTTAACATCAAGTTGAGTTAATAGCATATTCTTCCTAGATAGAGCATCAACAACAATATTATCTTTTCCCTTCTTATGCTTAATAATGTATGGAAAAGACTCAATGAACTCAACCCACTTAGCAAGACACTTATGCAAAGTAGACTGAGCTTTGAGGTATTTTAAAGCTTCATGATCAGAATGTATGATAAATTCTTTTGGCCACAAGTAATGTTGCCAAACCTCAAGAACTCTAATTAAAGCATACAATTCTTTATTATAGATAGGATAGTTCAAGTTAGCACCAGATAGTTTCTCATAAAATATGCAATTGGGTGACCCTCTTGCATCAACACACCACCAATTCCAATACCACTAGCATCACATTCAATCTCAAATTGCTTATTGAAATCAGGAAGTGCAAGCAACGATGCAAAAGTTAACAATCTCTTAAGTTCATCAAAAGCATGATCTTGGGCTGCGCCCCACTCAAAAACAACACCCTTTTTAGTCAAGTCATTCAAAGGTGCAGCAATAGTACTAAAGTTGGGCACAAATCTTCTATAAAACCCAGCTAGACCATGAAAACTTCGTACTTGACTCACATTCATGGGAGTAGGCCAATTTTGAATAGCTTCAATTTTAGACACATCTACTTCTACTCCATGCTGAGAGACAACATAACCCGAAATATGACCTTATCTTTGCAAAATGTGCACTTCTCAAGATTGCCATAGAGTTTATTATCACGCAACACTTGCAAAACATGTCGAATATGTATAGTATGATCAGATTCATTGCGGCTGTAGATTAATATGTCATCAAAGTACACAACCACAAACTTGCCAATAAATTCATGCAAAACATGGTTTATCAGTCTCATGAAAGTGCTAGGTGCATTAGTCAAACCAAAAGGCATTACTGACCACTCATATAAACCAAATTTTGTTTTAAAGGCTGTTTTCCACTCATCCCCTTCTTTCATCCTAATTTGATGATAACCACTACGCAAATCAATTTTAGAGAAAACAGCAGCACCACTCAATTCATCTAGCATATCCTCTAAACGGGGAATATGATGACGATATCGAATAGTAATGTTGTTTATCGCTCTACAATCTATGCACATACGACATGTACCATCTTTCTTAGGAACTAGAATAACAGGAACAACACAAGGACTAAGGCTTATGCGGATATAACCTTTGTCGAGTAGCGCTTGTACTTGCTTCTGTATCTCCTTCGTTTCTTCGGGGTTGGTTCTATATGGTGCCCGATTGGGTAGCGAAGCTCCCGGAATCAAGTCGATTTGATACTCAATACCTCGCAATGGTGGTAGTCCTGCGGGTACCTCATCCGGAAACACGTCGCCAAATTCCTGCAAAACATTAGAAACACCAAGAGGAAGAGGGGTCATATCGTTAGAAACCAAAACCGTACCCCTGTACAAGAGCACAAGAGGCATGGTTGTAGGATCCTCACTAAATTCTCTGATGTCATCTTTGGTGGCTAATGAAACTAAGGAATTCACTCTCTCACTTTTCGTTATATCACTCACGACATTACAATTCTCGCGCCTATCTAAAGAAGCATCCTCCAAGTTTACTTCAACTTTCTGACGAGATTCATTGACAATTTGTCGTCGTGACATAGGGTCGTAAGTTGATTTTCTTGCCCTTGAACTCCAAGTGATATGTATTGGCACGACCATTGTGTTGCACAGAACGATCATATAGCCAAGGCCGACCCAATAGTAGGTGACACACCGTCATAGGAACCACATCAAAGTCAATGCAATCCTTATACGGTCTAATACATCTCAAACGTATCTGTAATTTCTTATGTTCCATGCTAGTTTTATGATAATACTCACATGTTTTATACACACTTTACATCATTATTATGCATTTTCTGGCACTAACCTATTAACGAGATGCCGAAGCATCGGTTCCTATTTTGTGCTATTTTTGGTTTCGAAATCCTACACGGGAAATATTCTCGTAATAGGACGAAACAAACGCCCAGGGTCTTATTTTTCCACGGAGCTTCCAGAAGACCGAAGAGGATACGAAGTGGGGCCACGAGGCGCCGACACCACAAGGCGGCGCGACCAAGGGGGGCCCATGCTGCCCTATGGTGTGGGCCCCTCGGGGGCCCTCCGACTCTGCCCTTCCGCCTACTTATACTCTCCGTCGCGAAAACCCTATTACCGAGTGCCACGATACGGAAAAAGTTCCAGAGACGCCGCCGCCGCCAATCCCATCTCGGGGGATTCAGGAGATCGCCTCCGGCACCTGTCGGAGAGGGGAATCATCTCCCGGAGGACTCTACATCACCATGATCGCCTCCGGACTGATGTGTGAGTAGTTCATCCTTGGACTATGGGTCCATAGCAGTAGCTAGATGGTTGTCTTCTCCTCATTGTGCTATCATGTTAGATCTTGTGAGCTGCCTATCATGATCAAGATCATCTATTTGTAATGCTACATGTTGTGTTTGTTGAGATCCGATGAATATGGAATACAATGTCAAGTTGATTATTGATCTATCATATATGTGTTGTTTATGTTCTTGCATGCTCTCCGTTGCTAGTAGAGGCTCTGGCCAAGTTGATACTTGTGACTCCAAGAGGGAGTAATTATTGTCGATAGTGGGTTCATGCCTCCATTGAATGCAGGACGAGTGACGGAAAGTTCTAAGGTTGTGGATGTGCTTGTTGCCACTAGGGATAAAACATCAATGCTTTGTCTAAGTATATTTGTGTTGATTACATTACGCACCATACTTAATGCAATTGTCTGTTGTTTGCAACTTAATACTGGAAGGGGTGCGGATGCTAACCCGAAGGTGGACTTTTTAGGCATAGATGCATGCTCGATAGCGGTCTATGTACTTTGTCGTAATGCCCTAATTAAATCTCATATTAGTCATCGTGATATGTATGTGCATTGTTATGCCCTCTCTATTTGTCAATTGCCCAACTGTAATTTGTTCACCCAACATGTTATTTCTTATTGGAGAGACACCACTAGTGAAGCTGTGGACCCCGGTCCATTCTTTTACATCTGAAATACAATCTCGCAAACTCTCGTTCTCTCGTTGTTCTTCGCAAACAAACATCATTCTCCACACCATACGTTTAATCCTTTGTTTACAACAAGCCGGTGAGATTGACAACCTCACTGTTAAGTTGGGGCAAAGTATTTTGATTGTGTTGTGCAGGTTCCACGTTGGCGCCGGAATCCCTGGTGTTGCGCCGCACTACACTCCTCCACCAACAACCTTCACGTGGCCGTCATCTCCTACTGGTTCGATAACCTTGATTTCTTTCTGAGGGAAAACTTATTGCTGTGCGCATCACACCTTCCTCTTGGGGTTCCCAACAGACGTGATGATGTGGCACCCCCTATCTCTAGTAATATTCAGAAATATACACCAAGCTATTTCTGGTCCGGGTCTGATAAAAAGAATTTGTTTTCTTTCAAGTTCAGCTCAGGTTCAGCAAATAAAACACGTGCATGCATGGACGTGGGATTTCTCATGATTGGCCAATCAAAGAAAGGAGCTAGATCAATCACCTTACGGAGAGATAAAATGGTAGCATATCAATTTGAAAAGCAAGTCAATCAAGATAGAGATGAAGGCTGCTACTACTTCAATCGGTCACGTCCACCCGAAGAGGCTGAAGTTATTTTTAGTAAGTTTCTACCGTGGAGATTGTTGTGCTTAAAGGAAAGAGGCTGGGGTCCACTGCGTGAACCAAAGGGAGAAGTCCACGTTAATAAAACTACGAAGGTTAAAGTTAGCTTTTATTTGTTTAGTAGGTTTGTGTGATAGATTTATTTCCTACACAAGTTTAGGTCGGCTACTACTATATAAAGCCATAGAGCGTCCAATTGTAATTTTTAGTTTGAATTTTATATGAGTTAAAAACACCTGTGTGTTTTGGCCGTAGCGCCGAGGGTGAGAGTCCCTGTGTGTATCCGTTGAGACCTATCAAGGTTGTTTCCGTGCGTTGGATTGGAGGCGTCGTGCTTCTAATTGCTGCGTGGTTCATATTGAACCGTCCAAGTAATTCCTCTCGTCGAGAAGGGTTTGCTTGTTGTTCGCGTGAGTTTGCATCGCCTAGATCGTAAGCCACGCTACTTATCGTTGTTGCTACTGATCGCCGTGAAAGATTGGGCCAAAAACACTTTGGATCACGTTGATCTTTATCATCTTGGTATCACGTGTGCATCACGCGCCATCACGGTCCAACAGCAAACTCAACACGCACCATGTGGTTTACCTTCATCTCACCATTGTCGCTTAACCACTGAATATAGTATGGATGCGGGTGCGGTAGATACTTCAACTTCAGCTTGGTACACAACTCTTTGCTTGCTAAATTGCGGCAACTCCCGCCATCAATAATGACCTTGCAAGCCTCCCACTTGGTTGGCAAGTTAGGGTTGGTGGAGTCCAACCGGGACTCCACCTTCCATGGTGATTTCTTCCTGAAGGTTCTAGAACATTCTAGCGCCTTCCATAAATGCACCAGATCATTTCCAAACTTGGAAAGTGACTTCCTATATATGAATCTTATTCTCCGGACCATTCCGGACCTCCTCGTGATGTCCTGGATCCCATCCGAGACTCCGAACAAAATTCGAACTCCACTCCATATTCCATATCTACTTAAAACGACATCAAACCTTAAGTGTGTCACCCTACGGTTCGTGAACCACTACGAGAAAAGTTCAAATAGACAACGTCCCAAAATCGTCCACTAAGGGCCATTTTTCATCGCCTATGGGCCTAACCCGACGATATGGGTTCTGTGGTCGAAACTGCGTCAGGCAAAGTCCTACCACGTTTTTGTCGGTCCATCGCGTTCGGACGCCCTTCCGCCACGGAAAATCAGACCGTTGCAGATGTGTTTTCGGGAGCCCGTTGACTGCTGACGTCATGCAAACTGACACGTGGCAGATGCCGTTAACTGGCAGTTAACGGCGTTAACCGGCAGAAACCCCGTGGTAGATGGTAGGCCCACACGAGGCCTGCCACGCCTTAAGCGGGCCGGCCCATTTAGTTTGCGGGCCGGGCCAGTGACTTAGTTTGACCGATCAACTATATAGCTGGGCTGGTCCATTAGTTACGTGGGCCGGGCCTAACCTCTAAGGTTGAATGGTCAAAACTTAAATGGGCCGGACCACTAAGCATGTGGGCCGGGCCGAATGCACTCGTTTGACTGTCAACAGGTAAAGGGCCGGCCCACTAGACATGTGGGGCCCACTTTCCGATTATCGGGCCGGCCCATTTAACATGTGGGGACCACCACGAAGCAAGTGGGCCGGCCCAAGAAGGTATTGGGCCGACCCAATTAGCATGTGGGTCCCACTTTATGCTATCGGGCCGGGCCATTTAGTAAGTGGGGTCCACCATAGATCAAGTGGGCGTGGCCCAACAAGCTAGTGGGTGGGCCAAAAAACACGAGTGGGTCCCACTTTCTGATTATTGGGCATGCCCATTAAACAAGTGGGGTCCACCATATAGCAAGTGGGTCGGCCCAACAAGATACTAGGCCGGCCTAATAAGCAGGTGGGGCCCACTTTCATGTAACCGGGCCGGCCTAGTTATAAAGTGGGGTCCATCATAAAGCACGTGGGCTGGCCTAACTGGTTGGCGGGCCGTCCCAATAACAAAAGTGGGGCCCACTATCATGTTAACGGGCCGGCCCAAGTAGCCTGTGGGACCCATGGTGTTGGCCCAATAAGTAGATGGGTCCCACTTTCCTGTTAACGGGCTGGCCCGGCTAGTGCGTGGGGTCCAGTTAAAGCAATTGGGCTGGCCCAATAAGTAAGTGGGCCGGCCCAAAATGAAAGTGGGTCCCACACTACCGTATGTGGGCGACCCACTAAGTTGTAGGGCCCTGGTTGTTTGACTAGTCAACTTGCATTCTGGGCCACCCAAGTTAGGCTTATGAGAAGGACCATTAAATTTCATAAGCCTAAAATCTGATATCAATGATACACACAATTACATACACAAATAAAATTACTAGAAAAATTACAAGGCAATTAATGTGCCCAAATAAAAATATTACATATAATCATGGAGGACTTCTATTAGCATCATCAATAACACGTTGACATTTGGCAATCGCCTTGATTGAATCTTGTGTACTCTTTGTCAACATATCGACTACGGATCTTAAAGCGAGCAATACCATGTCTTTCATACAATCACGGCCTTGAGATATTTATTGTTTGATGAAAGGAATGGTCTAGGTTGACTGACTATGAGAGGATGCATCGAGAAGAAAGATCAGAACATTTTGTGGGCCTCTCTTCTGATGAAGATTGCTTCATCACAACTGCATTCTGATAATAATGCAAAAAGAGTTAAACGATGAACTATGCAAACATGTATTAAGCATTGTCGATATGAGATAGTCACAAGTACTAAGCAAAAAACTTACATTATATCGTTGCATAGGCTCACCCCGGAACCTTTTTTGCCCTCTATCTTCTACTAAGGACTTCTTCATTACAACCGCATTCTAGTAATATTGCAAACATAGTTACAACAGTGAACTATTCAAACATTTATTATGCAATGTAGATATAAGATAATAACAAGTTGCATAAATAAGACAATGTATGGAACTTGTACTAAGCGCAGACTTACATCATAATGTTGCACAGGGTCGCTACAAATACTTTTTTGGCGACTATCTTCTAATGATGACTGCTTCATTACAATTGCATTCTGGTAATATTGCAAACATAGTTACAACAATTAACTATTCAAACATGTATTATGCAATGTAGAGATCAGATAACAGCATGTAGCAGAAATAAGCACAAGATAAGATATGATACATGTACTAAGCACATCTCGGCTCGTTGCGGGTCCTTCTCTTGCGTGCACTAGTCGTGGTAGACATGCCTGTCATTTTAGGTTCAGCCATCGAGTGAAATGCTAATCCTCCTGCTCCATTGTCCTTAATCTGTGTTTAGATATCACATTTAAGACCAAGTCGACTTGGTTTCAAGTAACAAAAAACTTGAGCTGCCAAATGAATAAGCCAATATTTACCGGATATCGGATTAAAACCAACTAGATGTTGCTTTGCATGAGATACGAATTTCAGATATTCAGATTTAGAGTAGGGTAATGCCAAGGTTTTCCACATAAAGTAAGCGGCATTAAGAATGACCAAATGTCGGGTTCAAATCACCTTCGCAGTTGCTCCAAGACAAGCATATCAAATAGGCAGAAACATAGTAAAGCATCAATGGCATTTCTATGGCAGGGTTCCAAGTGTTAATCTCTTGCATAAGGAACAATGCATATAGGTTATAGATAATAACGGAAGTAAACTGCCAAAATTACCAACCAAGAACTCAGATTCCAACCTTCCCTAGCGTCCCCAGCTGTAATGTTGGATGTTCTAATAAGCGGTTCGCATGATCAATCCCTAGGAAAAATAACATTGACAAGTTAGTCTACGATAATACAAAGACCGGACATGCACGCAACAATAACTATACAAGGCTGTGCGACGAGGAGCATTCATGGAAAAATAGCTATAAGCTAATGACGAGGTATAAGAGCAAGCAGATTGGAAATGCACATAGCATGATTATAAAAGCGAGTGTGAGAATAGCGAGGCACGAGAAAACAACTAGCGGCTAGCGGTGAGCTAATGACATGGTATAAGAACAACCAGATCCGTAAATGCCCATAGCATGACTATAAAAGCGATGCGACAATAGCATGCGATACAAAACACAGTGGCAGCAAATGAATGGGTATAAGGCTATAAATATGTGGATGCACACGAGTGTCGATAGAATGAACAGGATGGTAGCGACCGGATAATGCTTTTGTACTGTAAAATATTTAAACGAACTTCATGCGAAGCAACACATCAAGAAAGTTAATGGCATATGAGATATGCAAATAACTACACAAAACATGGCTAAAGAAACACCGCGATCTAACGTGCCAGCGTACTAACCAAGCTGCGGCGGGGTGGACGGGGGCGGCGATGCGAACGCGGGATACGATGAATCGACCCTGTTTTAGGAGAAGTGGGCGTTAGTGAAGCGGATCCGGTTGGTCGGCAAGGGATTCGGTGAAGTTGATACGGCCGCTGCACCGAGGTAGTCGGTGGAATAGATCGGCTTCACGTAGAGGGGGGGCGCGGTGAAGTAGACCCGGTTCCATTGGAGAGGATCCGGTGCATCGACAAGAAAGGCGTTGATTGCTACGCTGTGGATGAGGTCGGCGGTGAAGCAGATCCGTCGGTGGCGAGGTCGGCGGTGAAGCAGATCCGTCGGTGGCGAGGGTGGCGGGGGAGCGGATCCCGTGGGTGGACAGCCAACACGATCAAGGCTACGCTGTGGAGGAGTATGCCGGCGGCGAGCGGATCTAGTGCCGTAGAGAGTCGAGCTTTGGCGTGTGAGAGTATTTTTGAGCGAATGGGGCAAATGGTTGGTGGGTGGGTGTGGGCCTGTGGGGAGGGTTCGGGATCTAGGCAAGATATTTTATTGTTACCGAATGAGCCCTCCATGGTCGGTGGGTTGTAGCTTCTGGACTAGGGTTAAAAGGGTAAAACTGGTCACGGGATTTTCGAATGGATGCGGCGGGATGATTTGGCGCACGGCCGAAATTTTCAGTTTCAAGCTACGAGCAGAACGACAAAAATAATGTTCTTCCCCAGGGAGCTCTCATTTCTTCCTCTTCTCTTTCTCTCTCGAGTCTCTCCCACTCCCCCGGCCCTGCTCCTCTCCCCCTTCTCTCCGGCAGCCTCGCCGGCCGGAGACGAGGCGGACTTCTCTCTGTATATCATACACCCTCCGATCTAAATTAATTGATTCAACTTTCCTTAGACGTGTATGTATCTAGAGTAAAAACATGTGTGGATACATCCATATTTAGATAAGCAAAGTTGAGTCAGCTAATTTGGATCCGAGGGAGTTAGTGTTATTGTAAGCTTAGATCCAGGTGTTTCCCATGAGGAGAATGGCGCAATGCGGTCGGGGATCTCGTCATCGGCTTCAGGTCTGGCCTATGGTGAATCTGGCGGATCTTGCCGGCCAAACCCCGATCTGGTGCCATCAAGGTGATGGCGCTAACGGTGAGGCTTGCTTTGGTCAGTGCTTTAGATCTTGCCAATGGGGAAGTCAAGCTGCTAACGTTCACTAGCTCGGGGCATACGCCGGCGTCATCCGTCTTGCCCGTGCACATCTTGGCCTTTCAGCGGCCCTTCTCAGAGCCAATATGCCGTTGCTAAGGCCCTTATTCTCCTTCGTGCTGGCGACTACCGGCGACAACGTCCCAAGTGGTGCGTCCCCGGTGACGGAGTTGCTGGAAAGGATGCGGAGCAGAGATCTGGCTCGATTGCTTTTCTTCTATATGTTTTGGGGTCCTTTTTTGTAAAGTTGCAGGTCCTATTAGTTATTGTCTAGTTCTTTTGGACCTCTATGTAATTTTTTGGACTAGTTTCCATTGACACCGATAAACTTGAATTTTGACAAGTTCACGGGAAAAAAATTCCTTTGCACATATAGCCTATCATGTATGAACATTCTTGAGATTTAAACTATATGTAATGGCCAGCACTTGCACAAGGGCTCGTCTAGTGCGCACTAGTTTCCATTAGCACCGATAAATTTGAATCTTGACAAGTTCTTGGAAGAAAAAATTGATTCACATATGGCCTATCATGTATGAACATTATTGGGATTCAAACTATACATAGATGGCCAACACGTGTGCAAGGGGGTCCTCTAATGTGCACTAGTTTCCATTAGCACTGATAAATTTGAATCTTGACAAGTTCTCGGAAAAAATTGCTTCACACATATGCCATATCTTGTATGAACATTATTGGGATTCATATTATATATAGATGGCCAACACTTGTGCAAGGGGGTCCTCTAATGTGCACTAGTTTCCATTAGCACCGATAAATTTGAATCTTGACAAGTTCTCGGGAAAAATTTCTTTACACATATGCCCTATCATGTATGAACATTATTGGGATTCAAACTATATATAGATGGGCAATACTTGCGCAACGGGGACCTCTAGTGTGCACTAGTTTCCATTAGCACTGATAAGCTTGAATTTTGACAATATATTCAAGAGACTTGTTTCGCGATTGTTTGCCTATATCATGCATATATGAACATTTTTGGGCTTGAAACTTTATATATAGCCAACACTTGCGAAAAGGGGATGCCCTCTAATTAATGTGCACTAGCTAGATTCCATTAGCACCGATAAACTTGAATTTTGACAAGTTCTCTAAAAACTTGCTTCACGATATAATATGGCATATACCACATGTGTATAAACATTCTTGTGATTCAGTCTATAGATGGTGGCAAACACACTTGCGCAAGGTTCGGGGTCCTCTAAGGTGTGCAATAGTAGTTTCGATTAGCATCGATAAAGTTGTATTTAATTTTGGAAGTTCTCAAAAAAACTTGCATATGGCTGATCATGTATGAACATTCATGGAATTCAAACTAAATGACCAACAATTGCGCATCAAGGGGGTCATCTATAAATATGTGCACTAGTGTACATTTAGCATAGGTAAACTTGAATATATATATATATATATATATGTATATATATATATATATATAGAGCTGAACTATTCTCGAACCCCCTTAAGAGTGGTTCTAGAATAGTTATTCTCGAACCCCCTTCTAACCAACCCGAGAAAACCCACCTACCCGCACTCCCCACGCTCGTGCGACACCTGCATCTGAACTTCCCCAGGCCCACCTTCTTCCCTATCGGTAGGACCTCGCCGCCCGTCCCCAAATCCCGCCTCGCCTTCCTCCGTGGCGACGGCGCCCAATCCAACCTCGCCTTCTTCCCTGGCGGCGGCGCCTAATCCCGCTCCGCCTTCTCCCCGGCGGCGCCACCGCATCTCCGCGCCGCTTCCTTTGCTGCGGCACCACGGCATCACCTCGGCGGCCTCCCGTAAAAGCCGAGTCTCGCGCAGACGCATCTAGCCCTACACACGCACCCCCATTGCCGCACGCTGCCGCACACCGCCGCACACCTTCTGCCCCGGCCGCCGCCGCCGCATCCTGCCCCGCGCACCGTCCCGATCGCGGGTCAAATCTCCCGTTGCTACCCTACGTTCGGCGACCACCGCCGTCGTACCCCTCCTGCTTGGCTTCCCGCACTGCTGAGGTACCACTCCCTGCATCTCCACCACTCAGCGCAGCCCCGAAATTCCACCTTCGCGAGTCCCAGGAGTCCATCGCCGCCACTGGAATCTGGTGCGGGCGACCTCGAGATCCACCAATGGCAGACACGGGAATCAACCCATGTTCCGCCCAGGAGTCCATCCAGGCTCCTCCTATGAGTCCATCCAAGATCCTCCCTTCCCGTGATGCCACCATGGGGAGTCCAATCTGATCCGCCATGGGATTCCAGTGCAGGAAACCAGGAATTCCACCCCTAATTTTGGCGACCAGCTCCGCCCATCGCACCTCCCCTGTTGGTTGAGCTCCTCGTCAGATGAGTATCACTGATCTTAATTCAGAGGCTAGCTACTACTGGTACGCAACTTATCAAAGGCACTCTTATGCAATGCGTAGCTGGGCAAAGTCCCGTGCAAATTTTTGTGTTTGTTTTGTCAGTTTGCTTATATTTGTATGGAAAAATACCATCGGTGCTACAGATGTACAAGCTAGAAGCACATATGTAAATGTGAAGCAGCGCAGATTGCGGAGAATCTTATTTGATAAAAACGGATATATGCTAGTACATCTGTTTTCTATTTGGTTAATCACATCAACATCGGAAAAGGGTTAATAAGCAGCAATAAAATGATGATGATTTGTAGTTAATAAGCAGCAATGATACGATACAGAATTCATGTTTCCCTTAATGTAAAGTCCACTTCTTCCATATGGCCGGTTCAGTATAAAATGGCAATTGCTACTAAAAGTAAAACAAAATTGCAGCTATCATTTAAAAAAATAGGCACAAAAAATGCAGAGAAAAATGTAGTGTTGATTCTGAAGTTCATTTTTATTTATTGGAGAAGCTCACTTTTAGAGAAAAGTGCAGATAAATGATCTATATTTATTGGGCAGAGTTCGCTTCGTCCGAAGCGAAGTTCAGTTTTGTCATCGGAACAATTCAATTCATAATCAGATAGCTATTTTTGAGCAAATTAAACAGAGTAAAAACTAATGCTGCTTGAACTTCATAATTGAAAAGTAAATTGTCGAGCTCTGGAATATTCTTATACTTGAAGATACCAGAATTTGCATTCACTTGTACCAGGTACCTAGCAGTAGTTTCATTTCACGCCATGATAGAGTAGCTTAAGAGTTTGACATTATCGTGCTTTGGCTGCATTATTGCTTGCGATTATATTAATTTAATCATGGTTATGCATTTTCAGCAAAGCTGACTGTTTTCATTTGGATTACAGATAAAGATCCTGACCATGACCATCCAATGGAGTCTAATCGCCTTCATCGGGATGCACCTGGTGTGTGCTAATATTTTTGTCCTTTGCTACGCACAAAAGCTCGTGGCCGGGAGAGCTGCAGTATACGGCGGGCAGTCGAGTCCTCAGCAAAAGGCAGTGCCGTGATGTGAAGCAGGTTAGTCAAGTCTCCTATGAAACAAATTAAAGGATCACAGTGAGTTGGTGTAAAAGTGAAGTTTACTTCTCTATGTTTTTGTCGGAACAAGCAGCCAACATAATCAAAGAATAGGAAGTTTGCGCCTCCTGGACCCCGCCGCCGCGTGCCTCCTGGACCCCGCCGCCGCGCCTCCTAGATCCCGCCGCCGCGCGCCTCCTACCCGATGACGCGCGCCTCATAGACCCGCCGACGCGCGCCTCCGTGCTCGACGCTGCGCGCCTCCTGTACTCGACGCTGCGCGCCTCCGTACTCGATGCTGCGCGCCTCCTATATCCCCGCCGCCCGCGGTCGCCCCTATCCACCGCGCCGTCCAGCCTGACTGCCGCGGTCACACGAAGGGCGGACCGAGGGACGCATGAAGTTCAGTTCTCCCAATCTTTAGAGTTCAGTTCTCCTGATACGTGGATTTCAAATCCGTGCTAGCTGAACTGCTACGTTGCTGCTGTTGGTACGTACTAGACTGTACTGTACTATCTCTCCCTTTACTGTCCGTTTGTTGTTCTCTGTTATTTAGGCAAAAGCTAACGAAGCCTGGGCAAAAATACAGTACATTTATGTCTTCTCATGCGTGTCTGACTATAAGAAAACGTAGATGTTAAATATGT
Organism: Lolium rigidum; assembly: GCF_022539505.1. Taxonomy (NCBI): domain Eukaryota; kingdom Viridiplantae; phylum Streptophyta; class Magnoliopsida; order Poales; family Poaceae; genus Lolium; species Lolium rigidum. Next base: position 70,173,437 of record NC_061513.1, on the reverse strand, counting down.
TCACAAAGAGAAAGTTCACTTTGGATTTTGTCTTTTTTATCCATAGGCAGCGATGATTGAAGAAAACTTTCAGCTATAAAAATACATGAAGTTCATCTCGAATTTGCCAGAAGTTCAGTGTCAGCCCAATCTAGAAATATTAGCATCTCCATCAGTACACAGAGAAATCAATTCACCTGTGGCTGTGGCTGTTGTTTGTTGTGGAGAGGTTCACTTATTTGTTTTTAGAAAGTTCAGTCAGCTTCTCAGAAAAGTTTCCTGCTGCAACAAGAGTGAGCTTCTCTCAATGTTGTACCAAGGATTTCTTTCATTGCAGAATAGGGTGCAGAATTATGTTGTTATGGTTCTGAACTAATGGTGTTTTAGATCAGAACCACCACTAGTTCATAGTTGAACTACTGATTCTTGCCTTGGCAGCATGCTTGGCCAGCCCTCCTCACTTTTTAGAACCTCCGCCGAATGCTGCCACCGATGCAGTCGTTGTCTATGTTTGAGCAATCCACTTCAACTATAAAAAACAAAGTATAAGGTCACTTAAAAAGAAAGAAACACGGCATATGCATGTGTTTATTTGTGCCTGACTATAACAAAGTAGATGTTCAATTTGTTTGTGAGGAGTTATCATTTTTGTAGAACTTATCTTTTTCATATAGTAGTTCGCTTAGTATGCATATAAAAGTTCACTGAAGTTTTTCTGTCAGTTCACTTGGTATGCATCTAAAAAGTTCACTTTATTTAACGTAGGGATACATGTCCATTAATCTGCATTGCCTATGAAGCATGTACAATCTGATTGTGTGTTAGTTATTTGTTTTGGCAATGAATTTCCGCAAAAGTTGAATTG
>NC_061513.1:70152701-70172493 GCF_022539505.1 Lolium rigidum | reverse complement strand
TGGGGATTTCGAATCTAGAGCGGTAGTACCGCTTAGGCAAAAACTGCACATAACGATTGGATTTGGGGAGACCTATATGAAGGCCTCTTCTTCCCCATCTCGTTTTTAGCTCTTCTCTCTCTCTCTCTCTCTCTCTCTCCTCCATTGTTGCTGAGCTCAAACTGAGTGGATCTCCCTACCTACCCAATCAATCTTGCTCATACTTTGAGGAGTGGTGGAGGAGACCCCGATCTATCGTTCTACCGAGAGAAATTTCACCAATTAGTGGTAGTCCTTAGTGGATCTTGGATATAGGGTTCCTATGGTGGAATCTTGGAAGAAGTGCACCAATGGAGGCTAGCTTGGTGTTGTGCTAGCCCCATTGGTTGTTGGGAGCCTCCTTGTGGTGTGGAGCTCGCCCCAACCTTGTGAAGGAATCACTGCCTCGACCGGTGCCATAGTGCAAAAGGGGGAGCACCTTCGTGGAGCTCTCTCGAGGAAGAAGGTGAGGCCTTCCTTCGTGGTGTGGCCGTCTAGCCTCTTGTGTGAGGCTAGCACCTCCTCAACGCAGACGTACTCCCTTTTGTGGGAGGAACTGCGGGAAACAAACCTCGCCTCGTCTCCACGCCATCCGGTTGTCCCGCTCCTTACTCTTAATATCTTGTTTGATTCCTTCGCTTGTTGCACTTGTCTAGGATCATTAGTAGGAACACCGCCATCGCTAAAGCTATCACCTTTACCTTCCACACCGCTTAAATTGAAAAAGACTAAAACTTGACGTAGCGTCCATTCACCCCCCCTCTTGTTCGCTACGATCCATTCAGGCATCCTAGATAGCACTCACATAGTGTCACGAATAGGCTCATTTGCTGAAGGATATGCGTCCCCATATCCAAGATTGTATGTCGTAAAAGTCGAGGAGGCGCTAGATAATAGGCAAGGTGTGGAAGGAAATGTCACGCTCGGTGAAGCTTAGGAAAATGATGAACTCACCCTTCTCCGGTAGGGGCACTTCCTCCATTTCGGCATCCTCGAACGGGTCATTCCTATTTGAGGGATGATCAGTGAGGTGGTGAAGGGCACTAAAGCCTTGTTCTTCATCTTTGATCAACACCACGCTCTGTTGATCACCATGGCTAAAGAAGAGACGCTTGTTTTTGCAGAATGGAGCTCGAAGCAGTGGTAATGGTGGCGAGGCATGCAGGGGAGGAAGGTGCAGATAATGAGGAGTGACTGGCTCTCTGGCCCTCCTCCTACCTTATATAGGATGACAGATGTAAAATACGCCACATTTTCTCACGTTTAAACATTTAGCTATGTAAAGAATTGACTAAATTTCTCTCTGAGTGTGCTAATAATGAATAATTATTGCAAAGATGTGCAATCTCTTCTATTTTCGAATGGTGTGCATGAAATCAAGTCATAAGGGCAAATAGACCTACAATTACTGAAGAAAATCTCATCGCAAGTGCAACAAAATCAACCAGAGGCCAAAAGTTGGTTCCATGGGGTTTAGCGGGCACCGGTACATGCATGCCCGCCCGTACTGGGCACCGCAACATTCCTAAGGTCAAACCCTATAAGTTCTGTCAAGGGAGTCACTTTAGAAAGAGTGAATTCTTCATCAAACAGAGTCGCCATCTACACCACTCCAAAGGAGATCCACCATCGTAGTTCATCCCTTCCATCTCCCCCATCTCCTACATAGTCACATCCATCACCATTGTAATAGAGATCTCCTTGAGAATTGGTAACCATTGTAAGAATATTGTGATTTCAATCCAGGTATTTGCAACAATGATTTCTATATTTGATCTTGATGTCATGTGTGAGTAGTCCTCAGGGGCTGCGGATTGGGGTGAATTCTCGCAGCGTTTACATGCATCTAATCTCATGAATATGTGTAGGAATTGAATAGGAGTTTTGCAATCTTGTATCCTTGTCTCTTTTCCTAGATTTGGTGATCTGCAGTCTCTATTGGACAAGGCAGCGCCTTGGCAACGCTTAAGCACTCTTAGGCACTAGGCGATGGGTAAACGCCTCGCCTAGGGCATAAGCGGAAATCTAGGCAAGACAACCATGTTTTTGACACTAATAAATTACGAAATATTTCACTAACAAAGCTAGACGGGCATTAATCTAAAATTAGTTATTAGAAATTTACACATTTACATGCTCTAAATTAATGAATATTCACATATAATAACCCAAATACAGATTTGATGGTATAAACTGTGCCCGCCTAGGCTACGCCTGTGGTGCTTAAGCATAGGCTAGGCACTAGGAAAATGCTAACCGCCTCGCTTACACCTAGTGCTTTTTCCAACCTTGCTGCAGGTACACATGTCTATCAAATCGATCATGGGAAGAGGTGGGATGAGGTGAGAATGGCGTGCTGATGACCCACAAGTATAGGGGATCGCAACAGTCTTCGAGGGAAGTAAAACCCAAATTTATTGATTCGACACAAGGGGAGGTAAAGAATACTTATAAGCCTTAACAACTGAGTTGTCAATTCAGCTGCACCTGGAAAAGCACTAGCAACAGGGGTGATGTGAAAGTAGCAGATGATATGAGAGCAGTAATAATAGTAACACAAGACAGCAGTAGTAGTAATATGAGAGCAATGGCACCAGAAGACAGTTGATACTACTTCCAATGACATGTAGAACGAGTATATGATGATGAAAGATGGACCGGGGTTCCCAGCTATCTACACTAGTGGCAACTCTCCAATAACAAGTGTTGGGTGAACAAATTACGGTCGGGCAATTGATAGGATTGAAATAGCATTAAGACAGAATATCAAGATCATTAATCATGTAGGCATGTTTTCCAATAATAGTCGTACATGCTCGCAATGAGAAACTTGCACAACATCTTTTGTCCTACCAGCCGGTGGCAGCCGGGCCTCAAGGGAAACTACTGGATATTAAGGTACTCCTTTTAATAGAGTACCGGAGCAAAGCATTAACACTCCGTGAAAACATGTGTCCCTCACATCACCGCCATCCCCTCCGGTTGTCCCGATTTGTCACTTCGGGGCCATTGGTTCCGGACAATGACATGTGCATACAACTTGTAGATACAATCTAAGCAATAAGTATAGAGCTCAAATCTAAGATCATGCCACTCGGGCCCTAGTGACAAGCATTAAGCATAACAAGATTGCAGCAACAATAACTTCACAAACTTTGTAGATAGACAATCATAACGTAACAGTCCATCGGATCCCGACAAACACAACACCGATTACATCAGATGAATCTCAATCATGTAAGGCAGCTCATGAGATCATTGTATTGAAGTACATGGGGGAGAGAATACCAACTAGCTACAGCTAGAACCCGTAGTCCATGGGGGAACTACTCACGGAGCATGATGAAGGCGGTGGCGTTGATGGAGATGGCTTCCGGGGCACTTCCCCGTCCCGGCAGGTGCCGGGACAGAGTTCTGTCCCCCGAATTGGAGTTTCGCGACGGTGGCGGCGCCCCTGGAGTCTTTCTGGAGTTTCGTCAATTTGGTACTGCGTTTTTAGGTCGAAAGGTCTTTTATAGGCGAAGAGGCGGCGCAGGGGGGCACCTGGGGGCACCACACCCTAGGCCGGCGCGGCCTAGGCCTGGCCCGCGCCGCCATGTGGTGTGGTGGCCCCCTGGCCCCTCTCCGACTCTTCTTCGGTGTTCTGGAGCCTTTCGGAGAAAATAGGAGGTTTGGCGTTGATTTCGTCCAATTCCGAGAATATTGCCCGAACAGCCTTTCTGGAACCAAAAACAGCAGAAAACGAGAACCGGCACCGTGGCATCTTGTTAATAGGTTAGTTCCGGAAAATGCATGAAATCATCATAAAGTGCAAGCAAAACATGTAAGTATTGTCATAAAACAAGCATGGAACAACAGAAATTATGGATACGTCGGGGACGTATCAGCATCCCCAAGCTTAGTTCTTGCTCGTCCCGAGCAGGTAAACGATAAAAAGAATAATTTCTGTAGTGACATGCTACTTACATAACCTTGATCATACTATTACAAAGCATATGAAATGAATGAAGTGACTCAAGGCAATGATCTATAGTTGCTAACAAGTAGATAACATATAGTAAAACTTTTCATGAAGAGTACTTTCAAGACAAGCATCAAAATTCTTGCATAAGAGTTAACTCATAAAGCAATAGATTCAAAGTAAAGGCATCGAAGCAACACAAAGGAAGATATAAGTTTCAGCGGATGCTTTCAACTTTCAACATGCATATCTCATGGATATTGTCAACACAAAGTAATATGATGAATGCAAATATGCAAGTATGTAAGAATCAATGCACGATTAACACAAGTGTTTGCTTCTAAGGTGGGAGGAAGTAGGTAACTCGACTCAACATAAAAGTAAAAGAATGGTCCTTCAAAGAGGAAAGCATCGATTGCTATATTTGTGCTAGAGCTTTAGTTTTGAAAACATAAAGAGAGCATAAAAAGTAAAATTTTGAGAGGTGTTTGTTGTTGTCAACGAATGGTAGTGGGCACTCTAACCCCCTTGCTAGACAAACCTTCAAGAGCGGCTCCCATGAATTATTTTTATTTTTGGGTGGCACTCCTTCCAACCTTTCTTTCACAAACCATGGCTAACCGAATCCTCGGGTGCCCGCCAACAATCTCATACCATGAAGGAGTGCCCTTTTATTTTAGTTTTATTATGATGATGACACTCCTCCCAACCTTTGCTTACACAAGCCATGGCTAACCGAATCCTCGGGTGCCGTCCAACAATCACATACCATGGAGGAGTGTCTATTTTTGTTAATTAATTTGGGACTGGGAATCCCATTGCCAGCTCTTTTTGCAAAATTATTGGATAAGCGGATGAAGCCACTAGTCCATTGGTGAAAGTTGCCCAACAAGATTGAAGGATAAACACCACATACTTCCTCATGAGCTATTAAACATTAACACAAATTGAGAAGCATTTTGAATTGTTTAAAGGTAGCACTCAAGCAATTTACTTTGGAATGGCAGGAAATACCACATAGTAGGTAGGTATGGTGGACACAAATGGCATAATGGTTGGCTCAAGTATTTTGGATGCATGAGAAGTAATCCCTCTCGATACAAGGCTTAGGCTAGCAAGGCTATTTGAAGCAAACACAAGTATGAACCAGTACAGCAAAACTTACATAAGAACATACTGCAAGAATTATAATACTCTACACTGTCTTCCTTGTTGCTCAAACACTTTTACCAGAAAATATCTAGACCTTAAGAGAGATCAATTATGCAAACCAATTTTAACAAGCTCTATGGTAGTTCTCCACTAATAGGCTTAGACTACATGAAAAAACTTAATCATGATCTACTTGAGAGCTCAAAACAATTGCTAAGTGTCAAATTATCCAAGACATATGAGGCATTTTCTGTTTCCAACCAAATATAAATAAGTGCAATAGCTTCCAACTTTTATCATTGAACATTAAAAGTAAAACGAAGAACACGAGTGTTCATATGAAAAAGCGGAGCGTGTCTCTCTCCCAAACAAGGATTGCTAGGATCCGAATTTATTCAAACATAAACAAAAATAAAAGCACACAGACGCTCCAAGTAAAGCACATATGATGTGACCGAATAAAAATATAGTTTCAGGGGAGGAACCTGATAAGTTGATGAAGAAGGGGATGCCTTGGGCATCCCCAAGCTTAGACGCTCGAGTCTTCTTGAAATATGCAGGGATGAACCACGGGGGCATCCCCAAGCTTAGACTTTTCACTGTTCTTGATCATATATCATCCTCCTCTCTTGACCCTTGAAAACTTCCTTCACACCAAACTTCTCATAAACTGCATTAGAGGGGTTAGTACTCAAAAAATTTGAATCCACCTTGGTCCTGTAGTGGCACATTGCAAGAACTCAATAAAACATTAGCTACAGCTCTCCACGTCTAGAAAACCTCGCTTAAAGTCCACAAGAGACAATGCAAAAAACAGAGACAGAATCTGCCAAAACAGAACAGCCAGTAAAGACGAATTTTAATAAAATACTTCCGTTGCTCAAATCAGAAAACTCAAAACTAATGAAAGTTGCGTACATATCTGAGGATCACTCACGTAAATTGGCATAATTTTATGAGTTACCTACAGAGAATTAGACCCAGATTCGTGACAGCAAAGAAATCTGTTTCTGCGCAGTAATCCAAATCTAGTATCAACCTTCGATTAGAGGCTTCACTTGGCACAACAAAACACAAAACTAAGATAAGGAGAGGTTGCTACAGTAGTAAACAACTTCCAATACACAAATATAAAACAAAGTACTGTAGAAAAATAACACATGGGTTATCTCCCAAGAAGTTGCTTTCTTTATAGCCATTAAGATGGGCTCAGCAGTTTTAATGATGAACTCGCAAGAAATAGTATTGAAAGCAAAAGAGGGCATCAAGAGGAAAATCCAAAACACATTTAAGTCTCACATGCTTCCTATGAAAAGGAATCTTGTACACAAATAAATTCATGAAGAACAAAGTGACAAGCATAAAAGATAAAACAAGAATAACTTCAAAAATTTCAGCATATAGAGAGGTGTATTAGTACCATGAAAATTTCTACAACCATATTTTCCTCTCTCATAATAATTTTCAGTAGCTTCATGAACAAACTCAACAATATAGCTATCACATCCAGCATACTTTTCATGATTTCCAAACACATAATTTTTATCAAGTTCAAGAATAATGGAATTAAAACTTTCAAACTTACTTTTATTAATAATATAACAAGGTAGTTGATCAATCTCAAGAGATATGGGACTCATAGAATAAGTTAAATCTTCTCCAATCCCATTTTCATTAGTAGTACAATTAATAGTATCAAGTAACATAGGACCATCATCTAGAGCTTTATCATAAACATTTGCCAAGCAAAATTCTTTAGTACCATGCATTTCGACATCAGGCACAAACAAAGCATTATCATAAGATTTATCAAAGTAGCATGGATTATCATAAATAACAGTAGCATAATTATTCTCACAAGTATTACTCATAGGTACTATTTCAAGAGAATCCACAGGAACATAGCATTCAACCTCTTTCGGTAAGCATGGAGGACAATCAAATAATGTAAGAGATAAAGAGTTACTCTCATTAGAAGGTTGGCATGGGTAGCTAATCCATTCTTCCTCCTTTTGTTCGTCGCTCTCTTCTTCTTTTTCATCCAATGAGCAAATTGTGAGTGCATTCTTGTGCATTAATGTGTCTCTCTTTACAATCAAGGATATAAGGATTCCTACTGTAGCATTCTATGCAAGAATTAAGAATAGTAGAGACATAATCTTTAAGGCCCTTACAAACAACACAAGTTTCATAATTCTCAACCATGAAGGATTCTATCTCGGAGGCTCCCATAAATAAGACAAATTGTTCTACCTCTTCGAACCCATAATGAATATAGCAATTCCGATTATAGTTCTTAATTAAAAATTCCTCACTACAGCCACATTGAAATTTAAGATGTTTAGTATCTGTTGAGAGCAACAGTTTATATTATGGCGTTCAAGCAAGATTTTAGCAATTGTATTCAATTTTTCTATCATAGCACTCATTATTTTACCAGTTCTTGATTCTCTATAACAATTATAACATTCTATAAGCTCCAAGTAGGTTGTTGGTTCTCCCATAACAGCAGTTTTTAATTTTTTGGTTTTTCAAATTTTTATGGATTTTTGGGTATATGAGACAAATAAAACAAGACAAAAATAAACTAAGCAAAAGTAAACTAAGCAAACTAATACTAGACAGAAATAAACTAAGCACAAATAAACTAGACAAAAGTAAACTAGCAAAACAAAATAAAATAAAAGTAGAGAGAGAGGTAGAGTGTACTGCCCAGGTGAACTTATGAGTAGAGCTATGCCTCCCCGGCAACGGCGCCAGAAAATAGTCTTGATGACCCACAAGTATAGGGGATCGCAACAGTCTTCGAGGGAAGTAAAACCCAAATTTATTGATTCGACACAAGGGGAGGTAAAGAATACTTATAAGCCTTAACAACTGAGTTGTCAATTCAGCTGCACCTGGAAAAGCACTAGCAACAGGGGTGATGTGAAAGTAGCAGTGATATGAGAGCAGTAATAATAGTAACACAGCAGCAGTAGTAGTAATATGAGAGCAATGGCACCAGAAGACAGTTGATACTACTTCCAATGACATGTAGAACGAGTATATGATGATGAAAGATGGACCGGGGTTCCCAGCTATCTACACTAGTGGCAACTCTCCAATAACAAGTGTTGGGTGAACAAATTACAGTCGGGCAATTGATAGGATTGAAATAGCATTAAGACAGAATATCAAGATCATTAATCATGTAGGCATGTTTTCCAATAATAGTCGTACGTGCTCGCAATGAGAAACTTGCACAACATCTTTTGTCCTACCAGCCGGTGGCAGCCGGGCCTCAAGGGAAACTACTGGATATTAAGGTACTCCTTTTAATAGAGTACCGGAGCAAAGCATTAACACTCCGTGAAAACATGTGTCCCTCACATCACCGCCATCCCCTCCGGTTGTCCCGATTTCGTCACTTCGGGGCCATTGGTTCCGGACGAGTGACATGTGCATACAACTTGTAGATACAATCTAAGCAATAAGTATAGAGCTCAAATCTAAGATCATGCCACTCGGGCCCTAGTGACAAGCATTAAGCATAACAAGATTGCAGCAACAATAACTTCACAAACTTTGTAGATAGACAATCATAACGTAACAGATCCATCGGATCCCGACAAACACAACACCGATTACATCAGATGAATCTCAATCATGTAAGGCAGCTCATGAGATCATTGTATTGAAGTACATGGGGGAGAGAATACCAACTAGCTACAGCTAGAACCCGTAGTCCATGGGGGAACTACTCACGGAGCATGATGAAGGCGGTGGCGTTGATGGAGATGGCTTCCGGGGGCACTTCCCCGTCCCGGCAGGGTGCCGGGACAGAGTTCTGTCCCCCGAATTGGAGTTTCGCGACGGTGGCGGCGCCCCTGGAGTCTTTCTGGAGTTTCGTCAATTTGGTACTGCGTTTTTAGGTCGAAAGGTCTTTTATAGGCGAAGAGGCGGCGCAGGGGGCACTCGGGGCGCCACACCCTAGGCCGGCGCGGCCTAGGCCCGGCCCGCGCCGCCATGTGGTGTGGTGGCCCCCTGGCCCCTCTCCGACTCTTCTTCGGTGTTCGGAGCCTTTCGGAGAAAATAGGAGGTTTGGCGTTGATTTCGTCCAATTCCGAGAATATTGCCCGAACAGCCTTTTCGGAACCAAAAACAGCAGAAAACGAGAACCGGCACTGTGGCATCTTGTTAATAGGTTAGTTCCGGAAAATGCATGAAATCATCATAAAGTGCAAGCAAAACATGTAAGTATTATCATAAAACAAGCATGGAACAACGAAATTATGGATACGTCGGGGACGTATCAGCATCCCCAAGCTTAGTTCCTGCTCGTCCCGAGCAGGTAAACGATAAAAAGAATAATTTCTGTAGTGACATGCTACTTACATAACCTTGATCATACTATTACAAAGCATATGAAATGAATGAAGTGACTCAAGGCAATGATCTATAGTTGCTAACAAGTAGATAACATATAGTAAAACTTTTCATGAAGAGTACTTTCAAGACAAGCATCAAAATTCTTGCATAAGAGTTAACTCATAAAGCAATAGATTCAAAGTAAAGGCATCGAAGCAACACAAATGAAGATATAAGTTTCAGCGGATGCTTTCAACTTTCAACATGCATATCTCATGGATATTGTCAACACAAAGTAATATGATGAATGCAAATATGCAAGTATGTAAGAATCAATGCACAGTTAACACAAGTGTTTGCTTCTAAGGTGGGAGGAAGTAGGTAACGGACTCAACATAAAAGTAAAAGAATGGTCCTTCAAAGAGGAAAGCATCGATTGCTATATTTGTGCTAGAGCTTTAGTTTTGAAAACATAAAGAGAGCATAAAAAGTAAAATTTTGAGAGGTGTTTGTTGTTGTCAACGAATGGTAGTGGGCACTCTAACCCCCTTGCTAGACAAACCGTCAACGAATGGTATCACGTGCCACCGCAAAACCTTAGTGCCAAAAAGGGGAAAGTAACGGTACATGTTTAGTGATTCACTCGGGATCAAAGACACAATCATCTAGAGTAATGCTTTGGTATGTATCCATTTACTTAATAATTATTGTTACTCGCAGCTGGGGGAAAATTGTTGGACCAAGAGACTGTTGTCACCTCTAGCTTTAGGGGCAATAATATTTATGGATGTTCTCCTCACAAATTTTCTTATCACTATTTTATTTACTACCTAATTTCTATATGTATGCATAGCAGTAGGAGAATCCTTGACCCTGTCCTATCTTCATCCATTAAACACAACACCAACCAAAGTAAACTCGAAAGGTCCGGTAAGCGTAAGATAAAATCAACTAGCATGTCTTGTAGACGTTTTGTTTACACAATTTTAGTAGTTCTTCCCAAGGTTCTATTAAACCTATGTCTTCTTACAATACTACAATCCATAATCTGGATCGAAGGTATCAACCTTTTTCTTGTGCGGTTGCTGAGGAAGCAATTTCGCTATTCCGGTAAGGTTACTAGAGAACTTGTTAGTTTCATATTCGATTTAAGTTTTATTTATTGTTATTAGTTTACCTTTTTTCATCTATTTGAAAACCCCAAAAAATTAGTTATTGTTTTTGTTGTCATAATAAAAACCACCAAAAATATAGGAACCATTGTACAAAATAAGCCTGGGGAATATGCTATCCCCAATGATGATTTTATTTTAACTCCGCCAACTGTGACAGTGGAGAACTATGAATTTCAGCCTAACCTTTTAAGCTTGGTTCGGAAGAATCGATTTGGTGGCTCATCCGCTTAGGATTCAGGTATGCACTTAAATACATTTACTAGGATATCCAATATGATGAACATTAAAGATGTCAACCCCGATGCTGTAAAATTACGCGTGTTTCCTTTTCATTAAAAGGAAAATCAAAAGACTGGTTGCTAGCTTTGCCTAAAGGCACGATTATTTCACGCGATGAATGCACTAATATATTTATGAATAAGTTTTTTCCTCTAACAAAGACTATGTAGCTACGGTATAATATTACAGGTTTTAGACAAGAAAACCGTGAGCCACTAGCGCTTGCGTGGGAAAGGATGAAGGAAGCCATCACGAACTGTCCAATTCATGGAATGAAGGACTGGTTAATTCTCCACTTATTTCATAATGACCTTAATCCAATGTCAAATTCTATACTTCGTACTATAGCTAGAGGAACATTCATGAGCAAGCAAGTTGAAGTTGCTAGAACATTTTATGATTTTTTGTTTATTATTATTCAGAATACCATATAAAAATCACCTTACAAGTATTGCATGGATCGGAAATAACAAATATATTTATTCTTTCTGCAGTTTGTTTAGCTGATCATGACATCCTACATCGAAGGATCCCTGGTTAAGGCACTTATTGTTGAGGATTTGGATGTTGAGACCACGGTTCTCTCTACCATGCTGCGTAAGTTCGATTGTGAGATTACTACGGCTAAGAATGGGAAAGAAGCAGTGCAACTGTTCCTCGAGGGCTAGAAGTTTGACTTTTTTTTTGTCAGAAGGACATGCCCGTAATGTCTGGGCTTGATGTATTAGTTTTCCGTTACTTTCATGAGGCATAAATAGTTTTTTTTTTAATAATTTGCTTGAAAATGTACTTCTTGTCTTATTTTGCAGGCAATTGAGAAGATTCATGCTTTGGGAGAAATTCATATGAAGATTGTTGGAGTATCAGTTGGTGATAATGCCCAAGAGGCATTCATGAGGGTTAGTGCTGATGAATTTGTGCCCAAACAATAAAGCTTGATTTTGACGGGGCTATAATTCAGGAGGTCGTCAGGAAGAAGGACAAGAATAACGACATAGTCTAAGCCTAGCAAAGTTTCCTAGATAATTGGAGGGAATAAGATGTTGAGCTCATATATGTATGAGCATACCTGCATTGTCGTATTTGTCTAGTTTTATCATATTGTCGTCTTCTTTCCAGCTTCATGTTAAAGATTGGCTTTAGCAAGAAGGACAAGAGAGGCTACCAATAATTAGATTGATCCATGTAATACGTATCTCCTCCAATTTGAATGCATTAAATTTGGATTACTTGTTATGTATAAGGTTCCTAGAAATCAACAAAAAACTCAATGGAATTGGAAATTGAATTAGCTAGGGATCTATCTCGTTGGGGTATCCTCCCTCATGTAGAACCAGATTTTTGCCAATCCGCCCGCGCCTTCTTCGGCATCTCAAAGTCGACGAACGATTCACCGACATTCACCTACAAGGTGATGCTATCGACGATGACTAGAGACATCTTCCTCTTCTTGCGCCACACTCACTCATGGACGATCGCTATCTAGAGGGGAAAGTATGGCGGGCTTCCCCTATAGCACTCACAGAGGGTAACGAATAGGCTGATTTATTGAAGGATATGTGTCCCCATATCCAAGATTTGGATGTTGTAGAAGGCGAGGAGGCACCAGAGGAAATGCGAGGTGCGGAACGAAAGGTCTCGCTCGACGGAGCTTAGGAAAACGATGAACTCACCCTTCTCTGGTGATGAGCGCAGATTGCACACCGTTGGGGAACCCGAAGAGAATGGTATGATGAGCACAGTAGCAAGTTTTCCCTCAATAAGAAACCAAGGTTTAATCGCCCAGTAGGACAAAGGCGTGACTTCTGAAGGTGTTGCTAGCTGACTATTGGCAGGGCGTGGAACCTGCACACAACACAACCAAAATAATTTGCCCCAACATTACAGTGAGGTTGTCAATCTTACAAGTTTTACTGAAAACAAAGGATTAAATGTATAGTGGAATGAGATGTTTGCTTGCAGTCAAATGATAAGAGAAAAGTGCTGGCAGTATGTAAAAAGAACAAGATGATTGTATCAGTGTAAAAGAAAGGACCGGGGTCCACAGTTTACTAGAGGTGTCTCTCCATAAAGATAAATAACATGATGGGTGAACAAATTACAGCTGGGCAATTGACAAAATAAAGACCATACATGACAAGATGATTACTATGAGATTCGTTTGGGCATTACAACATAATACATACATCGTCATCCAACTGCGTCTATGACTAATAATCCACCTTCGGTATTAAGTTGCAAGCAACAGATTATCGCATTAAGCAATGTGTGTAAAGTAAACAATAGAATTTCCCTTTGATTAAACATTGTTGTTTTCTCTCTAGTCGCAACATCACATCTACAATATTAGAAGTTAATGTCACTCTTCCAGAAAATTAGAGGCATGAACCCACTATCGAGCATAAATACTCCTTCTTGGAGACACAAGTACATACTTGGCCATATCATCAACTAGCATGGAGAGCATGCAAGATTACAAATAACATATGACAAATATATAGTCGATCTCAACATAGTATTTAATATTCATCGGATCCCAACAAACACAACATGTAGCATTACATAAGCATAATCTTGATCATGATAGGCAGCTCACAAGATCTAAACATGAGGCAGAAATTGGAGAAGAAAACCGTCTAGCTACTACTATGGACCCATAGTCCAGGGATGAACTATTCACGCATCACTTCAGAGGCAAGCATGGCGATGTAGAGGCCTCTGGTGACGATCTCCCTCTCCGGAAGGGTGCCAGGAAGAGCTTCAGAACCCTTCCGAGCTAGGGTTTGCAATGGCGGCCGCGACGAAACTTTTCGTGGATGGAGGCTTGGGTGTTTAGGGTTTTCCCGAGATCGTGAATAAACAGGCGAAAGGGCAACATCGGTGGCCGCCTTGGGGCCCACACCACCCCTTGGTGCAGGCCCACCCTTGGTTGCACCATGGGGTGGTCTGGCCGCCTTGTGGCGCCTCCTCGCCCCCCCTCTGGACTGTGTCTTTGTTACGGTAAAATATCGAATTCGGCTTTTGTTTCGTCCAATTCCGAGAATATTTCCTGTACAAATTTTCTAAAATACAAAAAAAGCAGAAAACAGGGAAATGGCACTGTGGAATCTTGTTAATAGGTTAGTGTCGGAAATGTATAAAAGTGCAATAAAGTGTAAATAAAACATTTTGGAATTGGTGTAAAACAAGCATGGAGCATAAAAAATTATAGATATATTTGCGACGTATCAAGCATCCCCAAGCTTAACTCCTGCTCTTCCTCGAGTAGGTAAGTGATAAAAAAAATATTTTTTGAGGTGACATGAAGCCAACAAAATATTGATGAAACTATTGTAAAGCACTGTAAGCTGGGATCAAAGTACTCTAAACATAGGCATGATAGACATAATTCTAATTATAGAACTTAGCAACTATGTTATAACATGAGAAGTAACTCAAACAAAGGATCATGAATAATTGTGCATTGAAAGCAACTGTTTGGTTATGAGAATACAGTAAACATAGCAAAGTTGTACTCAGTGTGTCCTTTATGAAGTAGCAAAACATAAATGCCAGGACACCTTTATAGTTCAAAGTGTGACTAGATACAAGTAATTTAAGAACATGCGATAGCATAATGATGAATCAATCAATAAGTCTTGGGACTATGCATAGTATACTCAGAATGACAACTTTGCTCTCTTAATTGGTGCATAAATTAAGAAGATGAAGACTCAACATAAAAGTAAAATAAAGGCCCTTCGAAGAAGGAAGTAAGATTAACAAGTTTTATAAACCTTCCAAAAAGTATGGTACTCATTAGCTTTGAGCTCTCATCACGCCTATCATAAGCATCTTGAATGGTTAAAGTTAATGTGAGGGCATGCTTGACAAGTCACAAGTCGAAAATCTCGTGCCCCTTGAATACAAGTACCTAAACATCATGCTACTCAACTTAGGTCCCAGGTAAGTTCTTGTCATTGTAAGTATACAAGTATTATTGAGAACGCCAATGGGGTACCTCCTACCCCATGATATAGAAGTACTCCTTCCTATATAGGAGCAATCCCATACCAAAATTACAAGACAAATAGACAATGAGCATCTCAGCAATCCTTTTATGTGATCCTGACTGAACCGACGCATCCAACGGTGGAGACCACCAGTACGAGCGGGTTTGCCCCGTATACCGTCCTCCTGTACCGCTTGAACGGCTTCGTTAAGGTGTCGGGCTAGCTGGGGAAAATCTAGAAACCAGCCATTCTTTCTTTCTCTCTCTCAAAACCTCAAACCCTAATCCCCTAGAATCATCGATTCTTTGTCGATTTTGTTCATCTGAGTTGGGGATTATTCACATAGGTACGTTTCTGATCTGATCCATGTGCTATTTGTAGCAATGAACGTTTGAATTCTCGTATTGGGTACCTAGATGAGTTCATAGTTTTTGAAATTTCTTGTTGACTCTACACGTTCGAATTCAAAGTTTGTGCGTGTAATCGTTGTACAATACCATAGAAACCTAATGCCTACACTTTTGCTATGAATTTTTTTGCATCACAACGAGCTTTAGCGGTATGTTCCGTAAGAACTCGAGCAGTGGAGCTGGTGGCTCGAGCAGTCGCCCCGACTCGCGGAAGGATAAAGAAGTGCTCGAGACCGACTTCAACAAGGAGTACAAGTGGTTGTCCACCCGCAAAGTACTCCTAAAGAAGTGGGTCGACGAGGAGTTTCTCACCTCCCAAGGCCTCAACAACAACTTCACCATGTTGGTGAGGAACACAGGTATGGAGGTCTTTTCGTCACTTAGCTATGACACGTACAAGCGTGCCACACTCGAGTTTCTCGCCACCTTCCACGACGACCTCACCTTCCTAGGGCGAGACACCACTATGAGTTTTCAGTTGAATGGTACGCCGCATTGTCTTACTTTTGAGGAATTTTGTGGTTTCTTTGGGTTGTCCACTACTAGAGAGAGCTCGAGATTACTGAGGAGGTTGTCCAGGAGGCACAAGAAGCTCGACAACATATTTCTGTACACAGGAACTCGTACTATCTGCGGAAGAAGTCTGCCACCATCCAGAACCCTGCCATTCGCTACTTCACCACCTTCTTGGAAAACTCCATCTTCGGCAAGGGAGATACTGGGGCCATGGCTAGCCCGGAGAAGTGCATCATCTGCAGAGCACTCTATCCCAACATGGAGTTGAGGTTTCGAGTTTCTTGCCGATGAAAAGAAATGAATTTATCGATTAATGGGATGAACCTAGCTAAACCCTAGTCTTCGTGCAATCTCAGTCCATAGATAGATACATGTCCCTTGATATGCACCTCTCAATTGGCACCCCAACCCTCAAAAAACTAGTACACCCTGTAGCACCTGTCGTGGTCATATGCAAGACATAGCTAGTTATCTCTTAGCACCTTTAGTGTTAGCATATATACAATCTAGTACAATTCATCTTTGTTTATGTTAGTTAAGCATCTGTGCACATATGCAAGACATAGCTAGTTATCTCTTAGCACCTTTAGTGTTAGCATATATACAATCTAGTACAATTCATCTTTTTTTATGTGCATATATATGTGATGAAAAATTATAGATAGGAGATCAAAATAATCTGGCAGTCGAACTACTAATATGCGATCGATCTGGAATACACCAGATGCACTAAATTCATAAATAGCATTTGATATCTATCATGGACACATTCATAGTAAGGTTTTCCTGCCATACTTGAACTAATCAGCACAATAACAAATGAACATCCATCCCTATTATTGATGGCAAAACAATAAATAATTTAGAATCTCCTTTTGGTATTTATCTACAAGGCATATCAAGACATAAATACTTGTACAAAATGTGATCTTATGCGGTGCGATGATCGACAATTTAATAAGTTGTACATCTATGAGTAGTATCTAGAAATACGAAAATATATGCATCATTTATAACAAAATATATTGGCAATATCAACATTAATTCTCCCTTTTCTATTTTCATGTGAAATGGTGAAGATATTCGCACGCGGGAACAGACATAATTATCAAATGAATGGCTGAGATCAGTCGGCCTTGGGGAGGTTCTCCTCTCGTTTCCCTCTATAAATACCTGGGCGTAGAGGGGTACAGGGCACACAACACCAAAGCCTGAAGCAACAAGATAAAAAGAGAGCCAACTGCATTTTCTTCGACCTCGTTTGCCATAGGCTCTAGCAAGCTTTGAGGTCCCTATTTTTTTTTCTTTTTTTGCCTTGCAATCATCATCATGTACTAGTTTATTTTGTTGTGCTTACATACAAGAGACACTTAGAGGTGCAACCATGCATATGCACACATGTGTTTTATTTTTCATCGTTTCTTTGCTATGATGCGGTCTTCCTTACGATGTTTTTGGTTCTACTTATTGTAGTAAAGAACATGACAAAATTTTCATATGTAGAACAATGTTCTCTTTGTGTTTTTATATTATTTTTTGATGTTTTTATTATCCTCTTATATGGAAATATAGATTTTTTCATCTTCCTGTCCTGAGTAATAATAAAAAAATTACACTTCTAGCAATAGCAACTTCTAATAATTTGAGCTTCCTGCTAGATCTAGCGTATATTTCCATCAGCTGAGATGTACTCGAAGTGCATGCTTAACTTATAAATTATTTATAAGAATTATTTCTTATGATTTTGCAACTAAAATTGGTCACTAGATATTCATGCACAATGTTTCGGGTTATTAATTTTGATTATGATTTTTCGTTTATTTTTATTCAGAATACCCTATAACAATCACATTATATATATTGCATGGATCAGAATAAAAAAATATATTTATTCTTTTTACAGTTTGTTTAGCCGATCATGACATCATATGACAAAGGATCCCCGGTTAAGGCACTTATTGTTGAGGATTCTGCTGTTGAGACCAGGGTTCACTCCGCCATACTGCGTAAGTTCCAATGTGATATTACTACTGCTAAGAATGGGAAAGAAGCAGTGCAACTATTCCTCGAGGGGAAGAAGTTTGACATTATTTTTTGTGACAAGGACATGCCCGTAATGTCTGGGCCTGAGGTATAGTTTTCCATTTCTTTCATGTGAGATAAATAGCTATTTATTTTGCTGAAAAGTTTACTTGAAAATATACTTCTTGTCTTATTTGGCAGGCAATTGAGAAGATCCGTGCTTTGGGAGAAATTCATGTGAAGATTGTTGGAGTATCAGTTGGTGATAATGCCCAAGAGGCATTCATGAGGGTCGGCGCTGATGAATTTTTTCTTAAACCAATGAACATTGATGTTGTCGGGGCTATAATTCAGGAGGTCATCAAGAAGAAGAAGAATAACAATATGGTCTAAGCCTAGCCAAGTTTCCTATATAAATGGAGGGAATAACATGTTGATCTTATATATGTATGAGCATGCCTTCTTTGTCTTATTTGTCTAGTTCTATCGTATTTTCGTCTTCTTTCCAGGTTCATGTTAAAGATTGTGTTTAGCAAGAAGGACAAGAGAGGCCACCAATAATTAGGTTGAATCCATGTAATATGTATCTCCTTCGAGTTGAATGCATTAAATTTGGATTACTTGTCATGTGTAAGGTTCCTAGAAATCTACAAAAAACTCAATGGAATTGGAATTAAATTAGGGATCTAGCTCGTGGGGTATCCTATCTCATCTAGAACCAGAACTTTTTCCAATATGCCCGCGCCTTCTTTGGCATCTCAAAGTCAACGAACGATTCGCCGGCATTCACCTACAAGGTGATGCTGCTGCCGATGACTAGAGACCCCTTCGGCTTCTTGCGCCACACTCGCTCATGGAAGATCGCTAGCTAGAGGGGGAAGTATGGAGGGCATCCTAGATAGCACTCACATAGTGTCACGAATAGGCTGATTTGCTGAAGGATATGCGTCCCCATATCCAAGATTGGATGTCGTAAAAGTCGAGGAGGCGCTAGAGAATAGGCCAGGTGTGGAAGGAAATATCGCGCTCGGTGAAGCTTAGGAAAATGATGAACTCACCCTTCTCCGGTAGGGGCACTTCCTCCATTCCGGCATCGTCGAACGGGTTATTCCTATTTGAGGGATGATCAGTGAGGTGGTGAAGGGCACTAAAGCCTTCTTCTTCATCTTTGATCAACATCACGCTCTGTTGATCACCATGGCTAAAGAAGAGACGCTTGGTTTTGCAGAATGGAGCTCGAAGCAGTGGTAATGGTGGTGAGGCATGCTGGGGAGGAAGGGGCAGATAATGAGGAGTGACTGGCTCTCTGGCCCTCCGCCTACATTTATAGGATGACGGATGTAAAATACGCCACATTTTCTCACGTTTAAACATTTAGCTATGTCAAGAATTTACTAAATTTCTCTCTCAATGTCCTAATAATGAATAATTATTGCAAAGATGTGCAATCTCTTCTATTTTCGAATGGTGTGCATGAAATCAAGTCATAAGGGCAAATGGACCTATAATTATTGAAGAAAATCTCATCGCAAGTGCAACAAAATCAACCAGAGGCCGAAAGTCGGTTCCATGGGGTTTAGCGAGCACCGGTACATGCATGCCCCGCCCGTACCGTCCGCCCGTATTGGGCAGCGCAACGTTCCTGAGGTCAAACCCTATAAGTTCTATCAAGGGAGTCACTTCAGAAAGAGGGCCATTCTTCATCAAAAAGAGCCGCCATCTACACCACTCCAAAGGAGATCCACCACCGTAGTTCATCCCTTCCATCTCCCATCTCCTACATAGTCACATCCAACACCATTGTAATAGATATCTCCTTGAGAATTGGTGACCATTGTAAGAATATTGTGATTTCAATCCAAGTATTTGCAACAATGATTTCTATCTTTGATATTGATGTCATGTGTGAGTAGTCCT
>NC_061513.1:70087541-70152601 GCF_022539505.1 Lolium rigidum | reverse complement strand
TCTTCTTATTCTTCGGGTAATGGGCCTTCAGTAAACTTCGGGTACTATCTTCGGCAGGCCCATTAAGGATGCCTATGTCAGCTGCGGATTGGGGTGAATTCTCGCAGCGTTTATATGCATCTAATCTCATGAATATGTGTAGGAATTGAATAGGAGTTTTGCAATCAAGTATCCTTGTCTCTTTTCCTAGATTCGGTGATCTGCATGCTCTGTTGGACAAGGCGGCGCCTTGGCAACGCTTAAGCACTCTTAGGCACTAGGCGGTGGACAAATGCCTCGCCTAGGGCATAAGCGGAAGTCTAGGCAAGACAACCATGTTTTTGACAATAATAAATTACGAAATATTTCACTAACAAAGCTAGACGGGCATTAATCTAAAATTAGTTATTATAAATTTACATATTTACATGCTCTAAATTAATGAATATTCACATATAATAACCCATATACAGATTTGATGGTATAAAATTTGCCCGCCTAGGCTATGCCTGTGGTGCTTAAGCATCTCCTAGGCACTAGGAAAATGCCAACCGCCTCGCTTACGCCTAGCGCTTTTTCCAACCTT
The DNA here is from genome assembly GCF_022539505.1 of Lolium rigidum. Classification (NCBI taxonomy): domain Eukaryota; kingdom Viridiplantae; phylum Streptophyta; class Magnoliopsida; order Poales; family Poaceae; genus Lolium; species Lolium rigidum. The sequence goes on along the minus strand of NC_061513.1, from coordinate 70,152,036 downwards.
GCTGCAGGCACCCATGTCTATCAAATCGATCATGGGAAGAGGTGGGATGAGGTGAGAATGGCGTGCCACCGCAAAACCTTAGTGCCAGAAAGGGGAAAGTAACGGTACATGTTTAGTGATTAACTCGGGATCAACGACACAATCATCTAGAGTAATGCTTTGGTATTTATTCATTTACTTAATAATTATTGTTACTCGCAGCTGGGGGAAAAATTGTTGGACCAAGAGACTGTTGTCACCTCTAGCTTTAAGGGCAATAGTATTTATGGATGTGCTCCTCACAAATTTTCTTATCACTATTTTATTTACTACCGCATTTCTGTATGTATGCATAGCAGTAGGAGAATCCTTGACCCTGTCCTATCTTCATCCATTGAACACAACACCAAACAAAGTAAACTCGAAAGGTCCGGTAAGCGTAAGATAAAATCAATTAGCATGTTGTAACAACCCAACTTTTTGTGCTTTGGTTTAGACTATGAAGTGCAAAATTTTGGGCCAACAAAAACTTTTTCTGCTTCTCAAAATTTCATGCATATAGTTCATCATGCCCTTGCATTGTAGACATTGTGTGTTAATTTCTTGTGAATGTTTGATTTGTGTGTAGATCCTTAAAACCCTAACCACCCTCTTTATCTTGTGAGTACCTTTCCTTCTAGTTAAATATTTTAAAATTTGCCAAACACCCTTGTGCATGTGATCATGCTCACATATGATCTTCCAAGATCATGTCTTTTGCAAATTTCCCTCCTCCATATCTATTTCTTCCTTTCTCAATTTTCATCTCTGAAAGTTCTCCAAGCTAGTACACCACTTGACTCATCATATTTATGCTCTGGATTGTTTTGGATCACATCCTTGTGGCTTGTTCCAAATATCCAAACTTGAAAAAAAGGAGGGAAAGGCCATGTCGGCTATGATCTCCACCCCTCCCATCTTCCCCTCTCTCAGTCCCCTTCCTCACCAGCACCCACACACACGACCAGGGGAAGCCACAGCACCATCCTGCCCCCTCCCTAGCCCCAACACTCGACCTCCCTCTCTCTTTCTCTCCCCTTGATCACCACCTCGGGAACCAACAAGAGATCATGGAGATCTCTCTCCCTCCTCCATCTTTGGCAGCATCTGGGTGTCCTGCTCGACCACCAGCAACCCCTCTTCCTCCCAGACAACCGCACGCGCGCCCCTTCACCCTCCCTCTCGCTGACCCGCAACGGCAACCCCCAATGGCCGTGGGGCACGTCTGCCGGCCACGGCCACGTCGCCCACCTCACCTCACTTCTCTGGTAGCTCTAACCGTGTCCGCTGGACGCGCCTGGCATGACAACGCCTCGGAGACACGCCCGCGGCCCCGCCCTTGACCCACCGACGCTGCACACCGGCGCCCAGCCGACGGGTCACTTCGCCGCGCGGCTGATGGCAGCCGCCCCGTCGCATCCCTCCTCTCTGTCTCGCTATCCGACGCGCGCATCCCTCCAAAAGCTTGGCACCGCCTCTCAGAGCTGCTGCGACGCTGCCCAACTCGACCAACCGCCTGCTGCCGCCCTTTCCCCCATCGTTGCACGAACCCGGTGCACGGTGCACCGGCCGGCCCCCTTTAAATATGCCACAAACCCTCTTCCCCCAGTTTCCCCTCGCCACAACTTTCACTAACCACCACTCCCTCACCACCTTGAGCGGAGAGGAGCTCTCCTCCTCCCTGCCGTCGAGCTCGCCGCTCCGCCCGTGACCTCGCGGTGAAGGTGGCGTCACCGCAGGACCCCTGCGATGCTTCCTCTATTCCCCTCTCGATGCACCGCCTCCTGCCGTTTCTGAACCACCATTTTTCTCGCCGTAGGTCGCCCGGGAGCCGTCGTTCGCCGTTCGTCACCGTCGCCGTCAACTTCGTCCGCGCCACCGCCAGGAGCCGCCGTCGCCGGAGGAGGACCTGCTGCTGCCTTGCTTGGACCACCGTTCCCGCCTCGACCCCGCCAAGCCTGCGCTGAGCCTTCCACGACCCCTCACGGTGAGCCCTGCATGCCTCCAGTAGCTAGGGTTTGATCGCTGGAGCTCGCCGCGGCGAGGCGGCACGACGGCACATGCGCCGTCGGATCTTGATCCGACGCATGCATGCGAGGATGGCGTGGGCTCCGCGCGCCGGCGTGGCCGCCGGCCTCCTCCCCGTTCAAACCGCCGGCTCCCACGCTGCGGAGCTGCCCCTGGCCGAATCTGGCCGAGCCCAGCGAACCCCGGCCCGTTTCCCTTTTTCCCTTTTCTCTCTATTAATCAGCCAGTAAATCCCTGCTCAGGAATTAAATCACCAAAAATCCATCATTTGACTAAGTAAATTGATTCAAGTTGCTAGATGCTCACACATGTTTTCTCTACCACTAGGAATTTCATGCACATGGTTTAGTATTGCAGAAATGTGCCAACAAATTAAACCCTGAAAAGTTGCAGATTAGGCATTTTATTTTGTGTGATGATTGTACTGGCCCTTTTTGAATGAGGTCAATTTGGTAGTGTTGTGCATGTTAATACCTATCTTTTGGCACTGGTCCCTCTTGCAAAAGCTTCCCACATTTTGTTTGGTTAATAAATTAAAAACTTACCAGAGAGGTCTTCTCTGATTTTTAATTCAAAAACTGCACATGCTCTTGAAGCAAATCCAAAGGCTACCAGTAGATATAGTGATAGGGTATTTCTGTGCCAAATGAGATGATTTTTTGGAGTTATAGATTAGGCCTGGTGGATTTTCATCTGAAACAGAGCACCCTTTCAGTGTTTCATTTTTGTTAATTTACTTACAAATCATAAAAATGTGAATCCAGTGGGGTTAGCTCACATTTGTTCTTAGCTATCCAGGGGTGTGCTTTGTTTTTGTTGGAGATGCTCTGGTTAGTGCTGGTCTAGGTATTGGAGTGCTCTGGTCTCTGTCTTAATTAAATTGTTTAGGTCAGTTAAGATTTTATTTGCATTTGATTCTTGTGCAGATGTGTTATGCATGTCATTAATTTTCAGAAGGTATGCTGCATGCATTTTTGTGACTTCCAGAAAGATTTATGTCATTTAAATGGTTCATAAGTCAATTCTGGAATTGCAAAAATCATATCTTTGGTTTTAAAAATCATAAATGGGTGAAACCACTTCCAGTAGTTTACATTTGTGACCCTCTACATACTGTGATTTTATCAAATTTTTGTGTGCATTATTCTGGAAATAGTTGGTTGATTTGTATGGTGTGTTTCTTTTATTTTTGCGACGATAGATTCGAACGCCGCCGGAGGCGAAGGAGAAGGTGACTTCGGGAGATTTGAAGAGGACGACCGGGGACACATTGCTGAGCAAGGCAAGCCACGTCTTGATGCATCTCTGATCCTATATACCTTATTCTTTCATTTTTACAAGTTTTATAAAGTGCATGTCTTTTATTTATATCGGTGGTTAATGCCACCCGGAGTTTTATTAATCCACCCTTAGGGTGCAGCCCTCGTTGATACCTACTGAACACTTCTCCATTAGTGATATGGTGCTTATCACCTTGTCATCCTTGTCGCCATTTTTCGAAGAAGAACTGGACTATAGGTTGGGAGCCCTGGAAAAATGATTATGAAAGTGTTTTTCTGAAATGAAGTTTTCGAAAACCTTGGAATGGGGTAGCCCTGCCCAAGTGTGGGTTTTTGAAAATAAAAACTGTTTAAGGAAGGAAGTTTTGCTGGAGGCAAGTGGAGAAAAGAAAATGTTTTCGAAAACTTTAGCGCCTAAGTACTCATCCGGACTGAAAAGCAGTGCAACCGCACTACCCCAAAGTGGGCACGGGGCGTAGCGTAGTAGCTTGTCTCGCCTTAGTTTGGGTCCTGCTAGTGTAGTGGCAGTCCGACCATGGACGCTTCGACCGGGGTTCTTCCCATGAGAAGGGATGCAACCCATTTGCCTCTTTAGGTACGCGGGGTACAACTTATGAGCTCCCATTGAAAGATGCCTAAGTGGTTGGATGGCATTCCGGATGGTCGGGTGTCGGGTACTTTGCAACTCCTGGGTAAACGGCATCCCGGACTCTGGTGTTGGGAGGTACAACTCATTCGGCATGTCTTAGGCTAAGGCGAGCAGGCGAAAAACTACGATCGGGTACTTATCGTGGCATATGTTGTTATGCGGGGATGATGCCCACAAGATGACTATTCGGATCTTGTGGGGAAAGTGTACGACCTCTGCAGAGTGAAAACTATTCGAATAGCCGTGTCCTCGGTTATCGACGGTTGGAAAGGCTGCTGCTTAGCACTAAAGAGTTTTGGTTTTACAAAAGTGTTTTTCCTAAATAGTGTTTTGGGGAAAATGAAGCCAGTGTGACTGGTAGGAAAGTACCTGCGAGGTACGGTGGAAAGTTGAAAAGGTGATGGCCATATGAGATGGTTGGAAAGTAAACTGGGTCACCCTTACCTATTAGTCTGCAAATCAAATGGTTTACAAAAGTTTTCAACAAAGATATAGATGTCATATTCTCGAGAGGAATCACCTCTCGCTCGTTGTCGCCCTAGTCTAGTGCCTGTTCCTTGCTACTGCCATATTGCATATCCTTTATTTCTCTCTAAGGTGGTTTGCGAGTACATTCAAAAGTACTCACCGGCATTGTTGTCCTGGCTATCTACTTGGCTAGACTTTGAAGGGGAGTACTTCGACGATGAGGAGTACGACACCGAAGACGCGAACTAGGATGCTCTCCCAGTCAGCCGCCTGTAGGGTAAAGGCCTGACTTGGGTTCCACCGCTTTTGGAGTCAAGTTGTTTCCGCTGCTGTTTGATGAACTACGGCCTTGATGGACTATGATGTAAGACTTCGTATTACTTTAAATTCGGTACTGTAATGGATGATGTAATCTGGTATCAGTTCGGTTATGTATTCACGATGGAATGATCTTGGGATCGTGAAATTGTATGCATAACAGGAGTTCTGGACTGGTAAGTCCGGGGCCCCACAGAGCTGGTATCAAAGCCATCCTGACTGTAGGAGACCTTAGTTAGCCTGGGCGTTAGAATAGAACAAAAACTATTTTCTTAAACAAAAGGTTGACTAAATGCTGAAAATGCTTAAGTCCCTTACCTCCCTCTATTTTCCAAAAACTTTACTTCCATTAAAGTTTTATTATGCTTAAAATTTTGCACACTGTGGTCACTAACTTAATCTACTTTAAAATTTGTGTAGATGCCGATCGAGTACATGCACTTCCGTCAGGTCGGGGTGAGGCCGCCCCTCTACTTCTTCGAGCGGGCCTTAGCCGACCTGGCTATTCGTTGCGGACGTCCGGTGCCCGAGGTGAAGGGCGTCCGTACCGAGAGGTCTGCAGACTCGGAGATGGCCTGGCTGGTCACCTGCGTCGTCAGGGGGAGCGGGATTGCCCCCGTTTTTGAGGAGTTCATCGTCGACGTGATGGAGCGCATGTTGCTCGACGGGATGATTCGAGTCTTCCAGGAGGCACTCGCCCGCCTCTCCTTTCTTCACCCTGAGGTTGTCGCCGGCACTGGCTACCAGTACCTCGGCCAGCGCGACCTCGCAGGTCAGCCCTTGGTCGGCGCCCCGCACGCCGACACTGCACACCAGCTGCACCACTTGGAGTACCTGCTGCACCACACTCAGACTCAGCAGGACCGCACCCGTGAGAGGTGCGATCTGCAGGAGGACGAGATTGCGACACTTCACGCTCAGCTTGCTGCTGCACAGGCTGACCTTGTCAGTGAGCGCAAGCTGAGGGTTGCCGCACGCCGGAGGGTTTCTCGCCTGAAGGCGAAGGTGACTTCGCTAGAGGCCCTGACCACTCAGATGGAGGCCACTATTGAGGAGCTTGAGGACGACGGTGAGGATCTCCGCAAGGAGAACGAGGCTCTCCTTAGCGACGACGACGACTACGAGGAGGAGGACTTCGATATGGAGCCGATGCGAGGATGAGGCCTTCATCAACGATGAAGATGAGGAGCCCGAGCCACTGATGTCCGAGGAGGACCCCGAGGAGCCAGCCTTTGTTGAGGAGGACGCCCCACCTGCACTGAGGGTCCTATCGTGGACCTCGACGACTTCTAGAGCACTACCTTGGACTCGCACCACTTTACCTTAGGGCGATGAGTAGGCCCCCTTTTGCGATGCGAGTAGACTTGTGATGATGGTTCTATGAAACCATTCTTTTGGATGTGTTGTATGAGACTTATGTTGTGATGATGTATGCTACATTGTGCCATCGGCACCCCTGCTATGCTATGCTATCGTTAGCCTACCTTGCATTTGTTTACTTCCGTTTTTGAAATTATGTTCTTTTCTTTACAAGCCCTCCCCTTTTAAGTGGCTGCCCATATTCTTGTTCCCCATTAAAAATCTGAATCCACCCTTCTTCAGGATGGTTGAAACCCGTCGAGGAAACCCCAGCGGGTCAGACCAAGACCCCCCTCCACCTCCAGACCCTACCATGGCTCAACTTCTGCGCATGATGATGGAAGACCGAGAGGCAGACCGTGCGGAGCGTCAAGCTGCTTGCTACCCTTTAGCACCTCACTCATCTTGCTACCGGAAACGCCAACAACAATAATGGCGGGGATGGAAATGGAGACCCCCGCTCTAAGCTGAAGGATTTCCAGAGTACCAACCCTCCTGTTTTCTCCAAGTGCACTGAACCCCTCCACGCCGATGATTGGCTTCGCACTATTGAGAACAACCTGGAGGTTGCCAGAGTCGGCGACAATGAGAAGGTTTTGTTCGCCACTCATTACCTTTCTGGACCTGCCCGCGCTTGGTGGGAAAATGTCAAGGCTATTCAAGCTGAAGGACACGTCATCAATTGGGAGGAATTCAAGACCAAGTTCCGCAAGACCCACATTCCATCAGGACTGATCAAGCTCATGAAAGACAAGTTCATGAATCTGAGGCAAGGAAGCATGACTGTGGTGGAATACATGGACAAGTTCACCACTCTGTCCAGGTATGCTCCAGAAGACACCGACACTGAAGAGAAGAAGAAGGACCGATTCTTGAATGGTCTGCATGATGAGATGCAGAGTATCTTGGTGGCCGTTCCATACCCAGACCTGGAGTCGCTTGTTGATGCCTCTATCATGGTGGAGAGCAAGTGCAAAAATGCGTTTGAGAACCGCAAGCGCAAAGCAATGATGCAGCAAGGCAGCTCCAGCACTCAGCGACCCCGCAGTTTTCCTCCACCAAAGCCGGCGCCCCAACAGCAGAGGGCACCACCCCCTGCACCTCGTCCCAACAACCCCAACCGCAACTACACCCCTTAGCGTTCTGGAGGAAGCAACTACAACCCCAATTACAACCGCCAGAACAACACTGTCCGCCCCGCCACCAATGGATGGTATACCTGCGGACAGCCGGGTCATTTCTCCAAGGAGTGCCCCAACCGAGCGACTTCTGGACAGCGCCCCAATGCACCCAAGCCAAATCAGGGACAAGCCCGTACTGCTACTGGAAGGAACCTGAACCAGAAGAAGCCAGCTGGACCAGCTTGGGGACACCTCAACCACGTCAATGCCGAACAAGCTCAGGAAGCTCCGGATATTGTTCTAGGTACGTTCCCTGTCAACTCAGTACCCTCGACTGTTTTGTTTGATTCCGGAGCATCGCATTCTTTCGTTACCAAGACCTTTCTGAGAAAAGGAGGTTTAACCCCCACCCCCATGAAGCGACCTATGTTAGTGCAAATCCCTGGATCCACCAGCAAAACCCAAAGTTCTTGCAAGGAAGTTCCCATAGAAATTCAGGGAAAGCATTTTCACGCGGATCTGATCGTGTTGGGTGAGCAAGGCCTAGAGGTCATTCTAGGGATGAATTGGATGGTGAAGTATAAGGGCCATATAGATTGTGTTCGCCGAGCCATAACCTTGATTGCTGAGGACGGTGAGGTAGTAGAGCATGTGGCGACCATGCCTTCATCGAAGGCCTTATGCAAGAAGAGTGTCGCTAGTCCAGCCCTGCATGAAGTACCTATAGCTTGTGAGTATCCTGAGGTTTTTCCCGATGAGTTACCCGGTATGCCCCCTGATCGAGATATCGAGTTTATCATCGAGCTAGTTCCCGGAACTGCTCCCATCGATCAGCGACCATACCGGATGAACCCGCAGGAATTAGTTGAGTTGAAGAAGCAGTTGGATGACATGTTAAGGAAAGGATTGATTCGCCCGAGCGCATCACCCTGGGGATCTCCTGTTATCTTTGTGGATAAGCGGGATGGTACTATCCGCCTATGCGTGGATTACCGGAAGCTGAATGACGTCACCATCAAGAACAAATACCCCCTCCCGAAGATTGAAGACCTAATTCACCAGATGAATGGAGCCCGCATATTCTCCAAGATTGATCTCCGAACTGGTTACCATCAGCTCAAGGTTCGAGAGTCAGACATTCCCAAGACTGCTGATACGTCTCCGACGTATCGATAATTTCTTATGTTCCATGCTACATTATTGATGATATCTACATGTTTTATACACATTATATGTCGTATTTATGCATTTTCCGGCACTAACCTATTAACGAGATGCCGAAGAGCCGATTCGTTGTTTTCTGCTGTTTTTGGTTTCAGAAATCCTAGTAAAGAAATATTCTCGGAATTGGACGAAATCAACGCCCGGGGTCCTATTTTGCCACGAAGCTTCCGGAAGACCGAGGGGAAAGGAAGTGGGGCCACGAGGCGCCGCCACACTAGGGCGGCGCGGCCCGGGTCTTGGCCGCGCGGCCCTAGCGTGTGGGGCCCTCGTGTGGCCCCCGCGTTGCCCTTCCGCCTAATTAAAGCCTTCGTCGCGAAACCCTCCGTACCGAGAGCCACGATACGGAAAACCTTGCGAGACGCCGCCGCCGCCAATCCCATCTCGGGGGATTACGGAGATCGCCTCCGGCACCTGCCGGAGAGGGGAATCATCTCCCGGAGGACTCTTCATTGCCATGGTCTCCTCCGGAGTGATGAGTGAGTAGTTCACCCCTGGACTATGGGTCCATAGCGGTAGCTAGATGGTTGTCTTCTCCTCATGTGCTTCATTGTTGGATCTTGTGAGCTGCCTAACATGATCAAGATCATCTATCACGTAATTCTATATGTTGTGTTTGTCGGGATCCGATGGATAGAGAATACTATGTTATGTTAATTATCAATCTATTACCTATGTGTTGTTTATGATCTTGCATGCTCTCCGTTATTAGTAGAGGCTCTGGCCAAGTTTTTGCTCTTAACTCCAAGAGGGAGTATTTATGCTCGATAGTGGGTTCATGCCTCCATTAAATGCGGGACGGTGACGAGAAAGTTCTAAGGTTGTGGATGTCTTGTTGCCACTAGGGATAAAACATTGATGCTATGTCTAAGGATGTAGTTATTGATTACATTACGCACCATACTTAATGCAATTGTCCGTTGTTTTGCAACTTAATACTGGAAGGGGTTCGGATGATAACCTGAAGGTGGACTTTTTAGGCATAGATGCATGTCTGGATAGCGGTCTATGTACTTTGTCGTAATGCCCAATTAAATCTCACTATATTTATCATATCATGTATGTGCATTGTTATGCCCTCTCTATTTGTCAATTGCCCGACTATAATTTGTTCACCCAACATGCTTTTATCTTATGGGAGAGACACCTCTAGTGAACTGTGGACCCCAGTCCTATTCTTTACATCGCATACAATCTACTCCAATTGTTCTTTACTGTTTTCTGCAGACAATCATCTTCCACACAATACGGTTAATCCTTTGTTACAGCAAGCCGGTGAGATTGACAACCTCACTGTTTCGTTGGGGCAAAGTACTTTGGTTGTGTTGTGCAGGTTCCACGTTGGCGCGGAATCCCTGGTGTTGCGCCGCATTACATTCCGCCACCATCAACCTTCAACGTGCTTCTTGGCTCCTCCTGGTTCGATAAACCTTGGTTTCTTTCTGAGGGAAAACTTGCTACTGTCTGCATCACACCTTCCTCTTGGGGTTCCCAACGGACGTGTGTCAACTGCACGCATCAAGCTCTTTTTCTGACGCCGTTGCCGGGGAGATCAAGACACGCTGCAAGGGGAGTCTCCACAATCCAATCTCTTTACTTTGTTTTTGTCTTGCTTTATTTTATTTACTTACTTGTTTGCTGCATTATATCAAAACACACAAAAAAAAATTAGTTGCTAGATTTACTTTATTTACTGTCTTGCACTCTATATCAAAAACACAAAAAAATTAGTTACTTGCATTTATTTTATCTAGTTTGCTTTATTTATTACTGTTAAAATGGCCACTCCTGAAAATACTAAGTTGTGTGACTTCACAACCACAAATAATAATGATTTCCTATGCACACCTATTGCTCCATCTGCTACTACAGCAGAATTCTTTGAAATTAAACCTGCTTTACTGAATCTTGTCATGAGAGAGCAATTTTCTGGTATTAGTTCGATGATGTCTGCTGCCCTTCTTAATAATTTTGTTGAACTATGTGAAATGCAAAAGTATAAGGATGTAGATGGTGATATTATTAAATTGAAATTGTTTCCTTTCTCATTAAGAGGAAGAGCTAAAGATTGGTTGCTATCTTTGCCTAAGAATAGTATTGATTCATGGACTAAATGTAAGGATGCTTTTATTGGTAGATATTATCCTCCCGCTAAAATTATATCTTTGAGGAGTAGCATAATGAATTTCAAGCAATTAGATAATGAACATGTTGCTCAAGCATGGGAGAGAATGAAATCTTTGGTAAAGAATTGCCCAACCCATGGACTGACTACTTGGATGATCATCCAAACCTTCTATGCGAGGACTAAATTTTTCTTCGCGGAATTTATTGGATTCAGCTGCTGGAGGTACCTTTATGTCCATCACTTTGGGGGCGGCTACAAAGCTTCTTGATGATATGATGATAAATTACTCCGAATGGCACACGGAAAGAGCTCCACAAGGTAAGAAGGTAAATTCTGTTGAAGAAACCTCCTCCTTGAGTGATAAGATTGATGTGATTATGTCTATGCTTGTGAATGGTAGATCTAATGTTGATCCAAATAATGTTCCTTTAGCTTCATTGGTTGCTCAAGAAGAAAATGTTGATGTGAATTTCATTAAAAACAATAATTTCAACAACAATGCTTATAGGAACAATTCTGGTAATAACTATAGGCCATATCCTTATGCTAATGGTAATGGTTATGGTAATTCTTATGGGAATTCTTACAACAATAATAGGAGTGTACCCCCTGGTCTTGAAGCCATGCTTAAAGAATTTATTAGTACACAAAGCTGCTTTTAACAAATCATGTTGAGGAAAAGCTTGATAAAATTGATATCCTTGCTTCTAGAGTTGATAGACTTGCCTCTGATGTTGATCTTTTAAAATTGAAAGTTATGCCTAATAGGGATATTGATAATAAGATTACTACTACAGCAAATTCCATCCAAGTTAGAATTAATGAGAATATAAGATTAATGGTTGAATTGCGTGCTAGGTGGGATAGAGAAGAAAATGAAAAACTAGCTAAAGAGAATAATGTAGCTAAAGTTTGGACTATTACCACCACAAGTAATGTTGATTCCTCACATGTTGCTGCACCTCCTACTATCAATGGTAAAATAATTGGTGTTGGCAATGTTTCTGCTCCTAGTGCAAAGAGTACAAAACTGCACTGAAATTGCTAAAGCTGCTTTGAAATTGCTTGTGATAAAGCTGCTGAAATTTTTTCCAACCTTGGGGACAATGATCCCATTGCTGTAGCTCATAATGATTTAGATTTTGATGATTGTCACATCTCTGAAGTTATAAAGTTCTTACAAAAACTTGCTAAGAGTCCTAATGCTAGTGCTATAAATTTGGCCTTTACAAAACATATTACGAATGCTCTCATAAAAGCTAGAGAAGAGAAACTAAAACTTGAAACCTCTATTCCTAGGAAGCTAGAAGATGGTTGGGAGCCCATCATTAAAATGAGGGTCAATGATTTTGATTGTAATGCTTTATGTGATCTTGGTGCAAGTATTTACGTTATGCCTAAGAAAGTCTATGATATGCTTGACTTGCCACCATTGAAAATTTGTTATTTGGATGTTAATCTCGCTGATAATGCTAAAAAGAAACCTTTGGGGAGAGTTGATAATGTTCATATTATGGTTAACAATAACCTTGTCCCCGTTGATTTTGTTGTCTTGGATATTGAATGCAATGCATCTTGCCCCATTATATTGGGAAGACCTTTTCTTTGAACCGTTGGTGCTACTATTGATATGAAGGAAGGTAATATTAAATATCAATTTCCTCTCAAGAAAGGTATGGAACACTTCCCTAGAAAAAGAATGAAGTTACCTTATGATTCTATTATTAGAGAAAATTATGATGTTGATGCTTCATCTCTTGATAATACTTGATTTACACTTTACGCGCCTAGTCGAAGGCGTTAAAGAAAGCGCTTATGGGAGACAACCCATGTTTTTACTACAGTATTTTTGTTTTATATTTGAGTCTTGGAAGTTGTTTACTACTGTAGCAACCTCTCCTTATCTTAGTTTTGTGCTTTGTTATGCCAAGTAAAGTCTTTGATAGTAAAGTGAATACTAGATTTGGATTACTTGCGCGATTCTGATTTCTTTGTTGTCACGAATTTCGACCTGCCTCCCTGTAGGTAGCTCAGAAAATTAAGCCAATTTACGTGCGTGATCCTCAGATATGTACGCAACTTTCATTCAATTTGGGCATTTTCATTTGAGCAAGTCTGGTGCCTCAATAAAATCCATCTTTACGGACTGTTATGTTTTGACAGATTCTGCCTTTTATTTCGCATTGCCTCTTTTGCTATGTTGGATGAATTTCTTTGATCCATTAATGTACAGTAGCTTTATGCAATGTCCAGAAGTGTTAAGAATGATTGTGTCACCTCTGAACATGTTAATTTTTATTGTCCACTAACCCTCTAATGAGTTGTTTCGAGTTTGGTGTGGAGGAAGTTTTCAAGGATCAAGAGAGGAGTATGATACAATATGATCAAGGAGAGTGAAAGCTCTAAGCTTGGGGATGCCCCGGTGGTTCACCCCTGTATATTCTAAGAAGACTCAAGCGTCTAAGCTTGGGGATGCCCAAGGCATTCCCTTCTTCATCGACAACATTATCAGGTTCCTCCCCTGAAACTATATTTTTATTCCATCACATCTTATGTGCTTTGCTTGGAGCGTCGGTTTGTTTTTGTTTTTGTTTTTGTTTTTGTTTGAATAAAATGGATCCTAGCATTCATTGTGTGGGAGAGAGACACGCTCCGCTGTTGCATATGGACAAATATGTCCTTAGGCTTTACTCATAGTATTCATGGCGAAGGTTGAATCTTCTTCGCTAAATTGTTATATGGTTGGAATCGTGAAATGCTACATGTAGTAATTCTAAAAAGTCTTGAATAATTTGATACTTGGCAATTGTTGTGCTCATGTTTAAGCTCTTGCATCATATACTTTGCACCCATTAATGAAGAAACACATAGAGCTTGCTAAATTTGGTTTGCATATTTGGTCTCTCTAAAGTCTAGATAATTTCTAGTATTGAGTTTTGAACAACAAGGAAGATGGTGTAGAGTCTTATAATGTTTACAATATGTCTTTTATGTGAGTTTTGCTGCACCGTTCATCCTTGTGTTTGTTTCAAATAACCTTGCTAGCCTAAACCTTGTATCGAGAGGGAATACTTCTCATGCATCCAAAATCCTTGAGCCAACCACTATGCCATTTGTGTCCACCATACCTACCTACTACATGGTATTTCTCCGCCATTCCAAAGTAAATTGCTTGAGTGCTACCTTTAAATTTCCATCATTCGCCTTTACAATATATAGCTCATTGGACAAAATAGCCTAAAAACTATTGTGGTATTGAATATGTACTTATGCACTTTATCTCTTATTAAGTTGCTTGTTGTGCGATAACCATGTTCCTGGGGACGCCATCAACTCTTTGTTGAATATCATGTGAGTTGCTATGCATGTCCGTCTTGTCTGAAGTAAGAGAGATCTACCACTTTATTGGTTAGAGCATGCATATTGTTAAAGAAGAACATTGGGCCGCTAACTAAAGCTATGAATCATGGTGGAAGTTTCAGTTTTGGACATATATCCTCAATCTCATATGAGAACACTAATTATTGCCACATGCTTATGCATTAAAGAGGAGTCCATTATCTGTTGTCCATGTTGTCCCGGTATGGATGTCTAAGTTGAGAATAATCAAAAGCGAGAAATCCAAAATGCGAGCTTTCTCCTTAGACCTTTGTACGGGCGGCATGGAGGTACCCCTTTGTGACACTTGGTTAAAACATGTGTATTGCGATGATCCGGTAGTCCAAGCTAATTAGGACAAGGTGCGGGCACTATTAGTATACTATGCATGAGGCTTGCAACTTGTAAGTTATAATTTACATAACTCATATGCTTTATTACTACCGTTGACAAAATTGTTTCATGTTTTCAAAATAAAAGCTCTAGCACAAATATAGCAATCGATGCTTTCCTCTTTGAAGGACCTTTCTTTTACTTTTATGTTGAGTCAGTTCACCTATCTCTCTCCACCTCAAGAAGCAAACACTTGTGTGAACTCTGCATTGATTCCTACATACTTGCATATTGCACTTGTTATATTACCTTACATTGACACTATCCATGAGATATACATGTTATAAGTTGAAAGCAACCGCTGAAACTTAATCTTCCTTTGTGTTGCTTCAATACCTTTACTTTGATTTATTGCTTTATGAGTTAACTCTTATGCAAGACTTATTGATGCTTGTCTTGAAAGTACTATTCATGAAAAGTATTTGCTTTATGATTCATTTGTTTACTCATGTCATTACCATTGTTTTGATCGCTGCATTCATTACATATGCTTACAATAGTATGATCAAGGTTATGATGGCATGTCACTCCAGAAATTATCTTTGTTATCGTTTACCTGCTCGGGACGAGCAGAACTAAGCTTGGGGATGCTCCGACGTATCGATAATTTCTTATGTTCCATGCTACATTATTGATGATATCTACATGTTTTATACACATTATATGTCGTATTTATGCATTTTCCGGCACTAACCTATTAACGAGATGCCGAAGAGCCGATTGCTTGTTTTCGATGTTTTTGGTTTCAGAAATCCTAGTAAAGAAATATTCTCGGAATTGGACGAAATCAACGCCCGGGGTCCTATTTTGCCACGAAGCTTCCGGAAGACCGAGGGGGAAAGGAAGTGGGACCACGAGGCGCCGCCACACTAGGGCGGCGCGGCCCGAGTCTTGGCCGCGCGGCCCTAGCGTGTGGGGCCCTTGTGTGGCCCCCGCGTTGCCCTTCCGCCTACTTAAAGCCTTCGTCGCGAAACCCTCCGTACCGAGAGCCACGATACGGAAAACCTTACTGAGACGCCGCCGCCGCCAATCCCATCTCGGGGGATTCTGGAGATCGCCTCCGGCACCCTGCCGGAGAGGGGAATCATTTCCCGGAGGACTCTTCACCGCCATGGTCGCCTCCGGAGTGATGAGTGAGTATTTCACCCCTGGACTATGGGTCCATAGCAGTAGCTAGATGGTTGTCTTCTCCTCATGTGCTTCATTGTTGGATCTTGTGAGCTGCCTAACATGATCAAGATCATCTATCTGTAATTCTATATGTTGTGTTTGTCGGGATCCGATGGATAGAGAATACTATGTTATGTTAATTATCAATCTATTACCTATGTGTTGTTTATGATCTTGCATGCTCTCCGTTATTAGTAGAGGCTCTGGCCAAGTTTTTGCTCTTAACTCCAAGAGGGAGTATTTATGCTCGATAGTGGGTTCATGCCTCCATTAAATGCGGGACGATGACGAGAAAGTTCTAAGGTTGTGGATGTGCTTGTTGCCACTAGGGATAAAACATTGATGCTATGTCTAAGGATGTAGTTATTGATTACATTACGCACCATACTTAATGCAATTGTCCGTTGTTTTGCAACTTAATATCGGAAGGGGTTCGGATGATAACACTGAAGGTGGACTTTTTAGGCATAGATGCATGCTTGGATAGCGTCTATGTACTTTGTCGTAATGCCCAATTAAATCTCACTATATTTATCATATCATGTATGTGCATTGTTATGCCCTCTCTATTTGTCAATTGCCCGACTGTAATTTGTTCACCCAACATGCTTTTATCTTATGGGAGAGACACCTCTAGTGAACTGTGGACCCTGGTCCTATTCTTTTCATCGCATACAACCTACTGCAATTGTTCTTTACTGTTTTCTGCAAACAATCATCTTCCACACAATACGGTTAATCCTTTGTTACAGCAAGCCGGTGAGATTGACAACCTCACTTGTTTCGTTGGGGCAAAGTACTTTGGTTGTGTTGTGCAGGTTCCACGTTGGCGCCGGAATCCCTGGTGTTGCGCCGCATTACATTCCGCCACCATCAACCTTCAACGTGCTTCTTGTCTCCTCCTGGTTCGATAAAACTTGGTTTCTTTCTGAGGGAAAACTTGCTACTGTCTGCATCACACCTTCCTCTTGGGGTTCCCAACGGACGTGTGTCAACTGCACGCATCAACTGCCTTCACCACACGGTATGGAATTTTTGAATATACCGTGATGTCCTTCGGACTGACCAATGCCCCTGCCTATTTCATGAATCTCATGAACAAAGTGTTCATGAAGTACCTCGACAAGTTCATCGTGGTTTTCATCGACGATATTCTGATCTATTCCAAGAGTGAAGAAGAGCATGCTGAACATCTGCGGATTGTTTTGGGAACACTCAGAGACCATCAGCTTTACGCCAAGTTTAGTAAATGTGAATTTTGGCTGAAAGAGGTAGGATTTCTAGGTCATGTCATATCTGCCGGTGGAGTGTCTGTCGACCCGTCCAAAATTCAGTCCATCATGGAGAAGAAAGCCCCTACTAATCAGACCGAAGTCCGCGCCTTTTTAGGATTGGCGGGTTATTACCGCAAGTTTGTTGAAAGATTCTCCAGCATTGCGAGACCCTTAACGCAACTATTGAAGAAGGATAAGAAGTTCGAATGGACCGACAAATGTGAGGCCAGTTTTTAGGAACTCAAGAAGAGATTAGTCACAGCCCCCGTCTTGACCATGCCTGATATCACCAAGGATTTCGATGTGTACTGTGATGCATCGAAACTTGGGTTGGGAAGTGTGCTGATGCAAGAAGGCAAGGTGATAGCCTATTTTTCAAGACAACTTCGATCGCACGAGATGAATTACCCTACACATGACTTAGAGCTTGCTGCGGTAGTTCACGCCCTGAAGACCTGGCGTCATTATCTAGTTGGAAATTGCTGCGAGATCTACACTGATCACAAGAGCCTGAAGTATATCTTCACTCAGCGAGAGCTGAATATGAGGTAGAGCAGATGGATGGAACTTATCAAGGACTACGATCTCGGTATTCATTACCATCCCGGCAAAACCAATGTAGTAGCGGATGCCCTTAGTCGAGAGCCTTGTTCGTTAAACGCCCTGATCAAAATTGCTCAACCCAAGCTGTATGAAGAACTGGAGGAGTTCGGCCTCGAGCTTGTTAGCCATGGTTTCCTGGCCAATCTTGAGCTGAAGCCAACCTTATTCGATCAGATCAAGAAGTCTCAGGTGGGTCATGAGAGTATCGAGGGAATTAAGCGTATGATGGATAGAGAAGAAGTCCCTGGTTTCGCGATTGATGATGAAGTAGTTTTGTGGTACAAGGGACGTCTGTGTGTACCTAATGTTGAAGACCTGAAGCAACTCATCATGAAGGAAGCCCACGACACCCCATACTCAATCCACCCCGGAGGAACCAAGATGTATCAAGACCTGAAGAAACAATTCTGGTGGCACAGTATGAAGCGAGAAATAGCCTTTTTTATTGCTCGCTGCGACGTATGTCAGAGAGTGAAGGCTGAACATCAGCGATCAGCTGGACTACTCCAACCCCTCCAAGTTCCCGAGTGGAAGTGGGAAGAAGTCGGAATGGATTTCATTACAGGTTTGCCTAAATCCCAGCGTGGCCATGACTCGATCTGGGTCATCGTGGACCGACTTACTAAAGTTGCTCATTTCATCCCCGTGAAAACCAAGTATAATAGTGTCCGACTAGCTGATCTGTATGTATCCCAAATCGTGAGTCTCCACGGTGTACCTAAGCGGATCGTATCGGATCGAGGTACTCAGTTCACCTCCAGATTCTGGAAAAGCCTGCACGAAGCTCTCGGAACCAAGCTAGCCTTCAGCACTGCATATCACCCGCAAACCGGTGGCCAGACTAAAAGAGTGAATCAGATTCTTGAAGATATGCTTCGTGCTTGTGTCCTCGCCTATGGAGCAAAATGGGAAGATTGTCTACCCTTCGCGGAATTCTCTTACAACAATAGCTACCAAGCCAGTCTGTAGATGGCCCCCTTTGAAGCCCTATATGGCCGCCGTTGCCGAACCCCTCTCAACTGGTCCGGTTTTTGGACCTGACCATCTTCGAGAAGCTGAAGAACAAGTCCAACTGATCCGTGATTGCCTCAAGGCCGCCCAATCGCGTCAGAAGAGTTATGCTGATTCCACGCGTCGCGAGTTGACCTTCAATGTTGGTGATCATGCATATCTTCGCGTCACTCCACTCAAGGGAATGCAGAGATTTCACGTCAAAGGGAAGCTTGCCCCCAGATATATTGGGCCTTCAAGGTTCTTGCTCGTCGAGGTGAAGTATCCTATCAACAGGAACTGCCTGTTGAATTAGCAGATTTCCATGATGTGTTCCACATCTCTCTCCTTCGACGATGCCTCCAAGTGCCTGACAAGCCTGAGACATTCAAGAACATCGATTACCGCACCCTCGACCTCAACACTTACTTAACCTATCGAGAAGTACCCCTTCGGATTCTAGAAGAAGCTGTTCGTCTCACCCGAAGAAGGAAGATTAAATTTTGTAAGGTTCAGTGGACTAATCACTCCGAGGAGGAAGCCACTTGGGAAAGAGAAGATCAGCTCCGAAAGGATTTCCCCGCACTCTTCAGTTCTTAGCCACCGAATCTTGAGGACGAGATTCATTTTAAGGGGGGAAGGTTTGTAACAACCCAACTTTTTGTGCTTTGGTTTAAACTATGAAGTGCAAAATTTTGGGCAAACAAAAACTTTTTCTGCTTCTCAAAATTTCATGCATATAGTTCATCATGCCCTTGCATTGTAGACATTGTGTGTTAATTGCTTGTGAATGTTTGATTTGTGTGTAGATCCTTAAAACCCTAACCACCCTCTTTATCTTGTGATTACCTTTCCTTCTAGTTAAATATTTTAAAATTTGCCAAACACCCTTGTGCATGTGATCATGCTCACATATGATCTTCCAAGATCATGTCTTTTGCAAATTTCCCTGCTCCATATCTATTTCTTCCTTTCTCAATTTTCATCTCTGAAAATTCTCCAAGCTAGTACACCACTTGACTCATCATATTTATGCTCTGGATTGTTTTGGATCACATCCTTGTGGCTTGTTCCAAATATCCAAACTTGAGGAAAAGGAGGGAAAGGCCATGCCGGCTATGATCTCCACCCCTCCCATCTTCCCCTCTCTCACTCCCCTTCCTCACCAGCACCCACACACACGACCAGGGGAAGCCACAGCACCATCCTGCCCCCTCCCTAGCCCCAACACTCATCCTCCCTCTCTCTTTCTCTCCCCTTGATCACCACCTCGGGAACCAACAAGAGATCATGGAGATCTCTCTCCCTCCTCCATCTTTGGTAGCATCTGGGTGTCCTGCTCGACCACCAGCCACCCCTCTCCCTCCCAGACAACCGCACGCGCGCCCCTTCACCCTCCCTCTCGCTGACCCGCGACGGCAACCCCCAATGGCCGTGGGGCACGTCTGCCGGCCACGGCCACGTCACCCACGTCACCTCCCTTCTCTGGTAGCTCTAACCGTGTCCGCTGGACGCGCCTGACACGGCAACGCCTCGGAAACACGCCCGCGGCCCCGCCCTTGACCCACCGACGCTGCACACCGGCGCCCAGCCGACGGGTCACTTCGCCGCGTGGCTGCTGGCAGCCGCCCCGTCGCATCCCTCCTCTCTATCTTGCTGTCCGACGCATCCCTCGAAAAGCTTGGCACCGCCTCTCAGAGCTGCTGCGACGCCGCCCAACTCGACCAACCGCCTGCTGCCGCCCTTTCCCCCGTCGGTGCACGAACCGGGTGCACGGTGCACCGGCATGCCCCCTTTAAATAGGCCACGAACCCGCTTCCCCCAGTTTCCCCTCGCCACAACCTTCACTGAACACCACTCCCTCACCACCTTGAGCGGAGAGGAGCTCTGCTCCTCCCTGCCGTCGAGCTCGCTGCGCCGCTCGTGACCTCGCGGTGAAGGTGGCGTCACCACAGGACCCCTGCGCTGCTTCCTCTCTTCCTCTCTCGATGCACTGCCTCCTTCCGTTTCTGACCCACCATTTTTCTCGTTGTAGGTCGCCCGGGAGCCGTCGTTCGCCGTTCGTCGCCGTCGCCGTCAACTTCGTCTGCGCCACCGCCAGGAGCCGCCGTCGCCGGAGGAGGACCTGCTGCTGCCTTGCCCGGACCACCGTTCCCGCCTCGACCCCGCCAAGCCTGAGCCGAGCCTTCCCCGACCCCTCACGGTCAGCCCTGCATGCCTCCAGTAGCTAGGGTTTGATCGCTGGAGCGCGCCGCGGCGAGAGCTGCACGAAGGCATGTGCACCGTCGGATCTTGATCCGACGCATGCATGCAGGATGGCGTGGGCTCCGCGCGCCAGCGTGGCCGCCAGCTCCTCCCCCCGTTCAAACCGCCGGCTCCCGTGCTGCGGAGCTGCCCTGGGCCGAATCTAGCCGAGCCCAGCGAACCCCGGCCCGTTTCCCTTTTTCCCTTTTCTCTCTATTAATCAGCCAGTAAATCCCTGCTCAGGAATTAAATCACCAAAAATCCATCGTTTGACCAAATAAATTGATTCAAGTTGCTAGATGCTCACACATGTTTTCTCTACCACTAGGAATTTCATGCACATGGTTTAGTATTGCAGAAATGTGCCAACAAATTAAACCCTAAAAAGTTGCAGATTAGGCATTTTATTTCGTGTGATGATTGTACTGGCCCTTTTTGAATGAGGTCAATTTGGTAGTGCTGTGCATGTTAATACCTATCTTTTGGCACTGGTCCCTCTTGCAAAAGCTTCCCACATTTTGTTTTGTTAATAAATTAAAAACTGACCAGAGAGGTCTTCTCTGATTTTTAATTGAAAAACTGCACATGCTCTTGAAGCAAATCCAAAGGCTACCAGTAGATATAGTGATAGGGTATTTCTGTGCCAAAGGAGATGATTTTTTGGAGTTATAGATTAGGCCTGGTGGATTTTCATCTGAAACAGAGCACCCTTTCAGTGTTTCATTTTTGAAAATTTACTTACAAATCATAAAAATGTGAATCCCGTGGGGTTAGCTCACATTTGTTCTTAGCTATGCAGGGGTGTGCTTTGTTTTTGTTGGAGATGCTCTGGTTAGTGCTGGTCTAGGTATTGGAGTGCTCTGGTCTCTGTCTTAATTAAATTGTCTAGGTCAGTTAAGATTTTATTTGCATTTGATTCTTGTGCAGGTGTGTTATGCATGTCATTAGATTTCAGTAGGTATGCTGCATGCACTTTTGTGACTTCCAGAAAGATTTATGTCATTTAAATGGTTCATAAGTCAATTCTGGAATTGCAAAAATCATATCTTTAGTTTTAAAAATCATAAATGGGTGAAACCACTTCCAGTAGTTTACATTTGTGACCCTCTACATACTGTGATTTTATCAAATTTTTGTGTGCATTATTCTGGAAATAGTTGGTTGATTTGTATGGTGTGTTTCTTTTATTTTTGCAACGATAGATTCAAACGCCGCCGGAGACGAAGGAGAAGGTGACTTCGGGAGATTTGAAGAGGACGACTAGGGAGACATTGTTGAGCAAGGCAAGCCACCTCTTGATGCATCTCTGATCCTATATACCTTATTCTTGCATTTTAACAAGTTTTATAAAGTGCATGTCTTTTATTTATACCGGTGGTTAGTGCCACCCGGAGTTTTATTAATCCACCCTTAGGGTGCAGCCCTCGTTGATACCTACTGAACACTTCTCCATTAGTGATATGGTGCTTATCACCTTGTCATCCTTGTCGCCATTTTTCGAAGAAGAACTGGACTATAGGTTGGGATCCCTGGAAAAATGATTATGAAAGTGTTTTTCTGAAATGAAGTTTTCGAAAACCTTGGAATGGGGTAGCCCTGCCCAAGTGTGGGTTTTTGAAAAGAAAAACTATTTAAGGAAGGAAGTTTTGCTTCAGGCAAGTGGAGAAAAGAAAATGTTTTCGAAAACTTTAGCGCCTAAGTACTCATCCAGACTAAAAAACAGTGCAACCACACTACCCCAAAGTGGTAGTTTGTCTCGCCTTAGTTTGGGTCCTGCAAGTGTAGTGGCAGTCCGACCGTGGACGTTTCGACCGGGGTTCTTCCCATGAGAAGGGACGCAACCCATTTGCCTGTTTAGGTACGCAGGGTACAACTTATGAGCTCCCATTGAAAGATGCCTAAGTGGTTGGATGGCATTCCGGAGGGTCGGGTGTCGGGGACTTTGCAACTCCTGGGTAAACGGCATCCCGGACACTGGTGTTGGGAGGTACAACTCATTCGGCATGTCTTAGGCTAAGGCGAGCAGGCGAAAAACTACGATCGGGTACTTGTCGTGGCATATGTTGTTATGCGGGGATGATGCCCACACGATGAGTATTCGGATCTTGTGGGGGAAAGTGTACGGCCTCTGCAGAGTGAAAACTATTCGAATAGCCGTGTCCGCGGTTATGGACGGTTGGAAAGGCTGCTGCTTAGCACTAAAGAGTTTTGGTTTTACAAAAGTGTTTTTCCTGAATAGTGTTTTGGGGAAAATGAAGCCATTGTGACTGGTAGGAAAGTACCTGCGAGGTACGGTGGAAAGTTGAAAAGGTGATGGCCATATGAGATGGTTGGAAAGTAAACTGGGTCACCCTTACCTATTAGTCTGCAAATCAATTGGTTTACAAAAGTTTTCAACAAAGATATAGATGTCATATTCTCGAGAGGAATCACCTCTCGCTCCTTGTCCCCCTAGTCTAGTGCCTGTTCCTTGCTACTGCCATATTGCATATCCTTTATTTCTCTCTAAGGTGGTTTGCGAGTACATTCAAAAGTACTCATTGGCATTGTTGTCCTGGCTATCTACTTGGCCAGACTTTGAAGGGGAGTACTTCGACGAAGAGGAGTACGACGCCGAAGAGGCGAACTAGGACACTCTCCCAGTCAGCCGCCTGTAGGGTAAAGCCCTGACTTGGGTTCCACCGCTTTTGGAGTCAAGTTGTTTCCGCTGTTGTTTGATGAACTACGGCCTTGATGGCCTATGATGTAAGACTTCATATTACTTTAAATTCGGTACTGTAATGGATGATGTAATCTGGTATCTGTTCGGTTATGTATTCACGATGGAATGATCTTGGGATCATGAAATTGTATGCATAACAGGAGTTCTGGACTGGTAAGTCCGGGGCCCCACACATGTCTTGTATACATTTTGTTTACACAATTTTAGTAGTTCTTCCCAAGGTTCTATTAAACCTATGTCTTCTTACAATACTACAATCCATAATCTGGATCGAAGGTATGAACCCTTTTTCTTGTGCGGTTGCCGAGGAACCAATTTCGCTATTCCAGTAAGGTTACTAGAGAACTTGTTAGTTTCATATTCGATTTAAGTTTTATTTATTGTTATTAGTTTACCTTTTTCATCTATTTGAAAACCCAAAAAAATTAGTTATTGTTTTTGTTATCATAATCAAAAACACCAAAAATATGGGAACCATGGTACAAAATAAGCTTGGGGAATATGCTATCCCCAATGATGATTTTATTTTAACACAGCCAACTTTGACAGTGGAGAACAATGAATTTAAGCCTAACCTTTTGAAGCTTGGTTCGGAAGAATCGATTTGGTGGCTCATCCGCTTAGGATTCAGGTATGCACTTAAATATATTTACTAAGATATACAATATGATGAACATTAAAGATGTCAACACCGATGCTATAAAATTACGCGTGTTTCCTTTTCATTAAGAGGAATCAAAAGACTGGTTGCTAGCTTTGCCTGAAGGCACGATTATTTCACACGATGAATGCACTAATATATTTATGACTAAGTTTGTTCCTCTAACAAAGACTATGCAGCTACGATATAATATTACAGGTTTTAGACAAGAAAACCGTGAGCCACTAGCGCTTGCGTGGGAAAGGATGAAGGAAGCCATCATGAACTGTCCAATTCGTGGAATGAAGGACTGGTTAATTCTCCACTTATTTCATAATGACCTTATGTTATCACCAGAATTTGACCGGATCAGAGGTGGGCCGCGATTGGAGATGGGTTTGAAGAATATATATAGAAGAAATACATGAAGCGGCCTGACACGAAGAAGTTGGGCTAAATTGCCCGTGTATCTGTATTATAGTAGATCGCATCTTAATTTAGAAGTTAGAGTTTAACCCGTGCACGGTTAGGTGCACGCCTGAATTAGAAAGTCCCTCGGACTATAAATATGTATCTAGGGTTTATGAAATAAACAACAACCAACGTTCACCACAAACCAATCTCGGCGCATCGCCAACTCCCCCGTCTCGAGGGTTTCTTCCGGGTAAGCACCATGCTGCCTAGATCGCATCTTGCGATCTAGGCAGCACATGTTTATTCGTCGTCCATGCGCTGCTCGTACTGAAGCCTTTTTGATGGCGAGCAGCGTAGTTATCATAGATGTTTTAGGGTTGGCATTGTTCTTCGTATCATATGCTATCGTCGTGCAACCCTTAGGCATCTAGCCGCCCTTACACCTATCTGGGGTGTAAGGGCGGCACCCCGCTTGATCATTATCTAGTAGATCCGATCCGTTATGATTGCTCCTTGTTCTTCAAGGATTAGTTTAATATCTGCATTGTTAGGCCTTACAAACGGGTCGAAGGATCCAGTGGCGCGTAGGGTGTAGTTTGCTAGCCCTAGACAGGATGTTCCGAGGATCAACTTCGTGTTGGTTTTTAGGCCTTGTCTAGGGTCGGTTTACGATCACCGTGCGTGGCCGCGAGGCTCGATCACGAGTAGGATGTTCCGATTATGCGGTGAAAACCCCAAATCGTAGTAGGTCGCTTTAGCTTTATCTTGATCAAGCAGGACCACCATCTGATCGTACACCTCGTACGCATCATGGGTGGATCGGCTCTTTGAGCCGATTCACCGGACAACCTGAGAGCCGATCGAGGCTCGTATTTAATGTTTACGTGTATGCCATGCAGGAAACTAAGCGAGGCATCATCCAACACCTTCCTGACCAGGTATAGGTCAGGTTGCACGCCCTTGCATCAGCATCGGACGTGCGTGCCGAAGGCTTTGCGGGCCGTCGCTCGGATGGACCAGGGCCAGCCGCAGTCCTGGGAGATTCCCGGCTCTACGGTGTTGCCCGTCGCTGCCCGCCGGTGGGTTTCTGACCGCAACACATTCTCGGCACGCCCGGTGGGACAATCTTCGACATCAACCGCATCGCCATCTACATCTGAGATGGCGGAAGGCACTCCGGTCAAGTACGAGGATCCGACCGAAGAGCTCAAAAAGAAGCATGAGGAGATCAAAGCGAGTCCTCGAAGCCGACCTCATCGGCTCTTTTCACGGAACCCGCTCACATGGCATCAGGTGGAAAGGGTTCTCACCTGAGGCGCGCTCGATGGAGTGGACCTGTCCACCCCGTCGAAGAACGCACCGGGTCGCCGCGTCGAGGAGATCAACTTCATGGTGGCTCATTCGCTGCACCACCACTCTGAGAGCCTGGTGAACACTTTGGAGCGTGTCGCTCTGCGCGTGATCCAGGAAATCACGAGCCATCAGTATTCTCCGTCAGGACCAGCTCTGGGGACTTACCAAGGGGAGAAGCCACTCCAGTCCCGTCCACCGCTGCCGTTCGCGTCGGCAGCATCAGAAGTGCCGAATTCATCGGCATACGTCGTCTACAAGATCGGTGGTGACCCTAGTGACTACCAATTCTTGCATGAGGCGCCTAAGGAGATCCCGCACGGATACACGTGCGCATACGTGCCGGACTGCAGTAGCTGGGCGCTCTCGAACCAGGCTGCAACAGCAGGGACTTCTGGAACAGCAGGAGGAGCTTCGGGAACAGATCTTGAGAAGCAGACGTGGCTGGCTAAGTACGCCACCCCGACAAACCTCCAGAGCTCAGCTCCTGCAGTTGGCTCAGAGCTGGAAAAGCAAGCATGGCTGGCTAAGTATGCCACCCCGGCGAATCTCCAGAGTTCGACGCCTGCAGCCATCACCGCGGATCAGATTTGTACAATTCTGAAAGACCAGTTCGGCATGATGCCGAAAAGGAGGACAATCGGCTATTCCAAGCCGTACCCCAATGAGTACGAATTGATCCCACTACCACCCAAATATCGGCTCCCCGATTTCACCAAGTTTAATGGATCAGATGGTTCCGGCTCCATCGAGCATGTGAGCCGATATTTGGCGCAGCCGGGCACGATCTCAGCATCAGACGAGCTGCGTGTGAGGTTCTTCGCACAGTCCCTCACAAGATCGGCTTTCGGGTGGTACACATCGCTGCCACCAAACTCAATCCGGACTTGGAAGCAGTTGGAAGAGCAGTTCCACATACAGTATCACTCAGAGGCTTCCAAGGCTGGTATTGCCGATCTAGCACAAGTACGACAGAAGCGCGGGGAAACAGTGGCAGAATACGTCCAGCGCTTCAGGACCGTTAGGAACCGATGCTATTCGGTTCATGTAAGTGAAAAAGAAGCAGTCGAGTTGGCGGTGGTGGGTCTCTCATCATCGATCAAGGACGTGGCCTCCCAAGCAGACTACCCTTCACCGGCGCACATGGTGCGAAGGCTGTCGGCATATGAACAGCGCCACCCGGATGTTTACCAGGATAAATTCAAGCGTGCGGTGGTCCTGGTTGAGGCGGACGAAGATGAAGGTGCTTGCGGGAGATCAAGAGGTAGCAGTGGCCGAATGGACTCGGGGGGCAAGCCCCGTGTCCTGTAAATGGGTTAAGCCACAAGGTCCTCCAAAAGGGTTTGACTTTGACGTGACCAAAGCTGAGCAGATTTTCGACCTCTTACTCAAGGAGAAGCAGCTAAAGGTACCCGAAGGCCACGAGATCCCCACGGTGCAGGAGCTGAACGGAAAGCCATACTGCAAGTGGCATAACACGTTCACCCACGCCACCAACGACTGCAGGGTGTGGCGTCAGCAAGTCCAAATGGCGATAGAACAAGGGCTAATTTTCAGCCAGTACGCCATGAAGGTCGACACGCACCCCTTCCCCGCCGTTAACATGGTGGAGTACACTTACCATGGAGGGTGCCAGCCAGGATTCTCGTGCAATATCAACATGGTAGGACCTGGGCACCACTCTGGTAAGGACGGAGATGAGGGCAACTGCTCTCATAGTAAGGACACAGAGGAAGCCGCTCCACGCGATCGGCTCCGTCACGATGGCAAGCGCTACATCACAGAGGGAGAAGTAAGGAACGTAAGATATCAGCGACCTCTCTCTGATCACCTCCTCAACAAGTATGTGGGTCAATATAACCAACGCCGACGATACAACGACGATGATGAAAAAGATCGTCTGGCTAGGGACGACAGGAGACGTCGTCGGCATGATCGCGACGAGGAGCGATATGAGCGCCACGCCAAGGAAAAGTCGAGAGAGCAAGACGACGTGGATAGGCACTGGGACTGCCCCTTCTTCAGACACTGCTGGGATTCAGGAATGAGCCGATTGCCTACAATCGGCAACTGCCCAGAATGTAGACAAAAGAAGAAGGATGCAGCTAACGTGTCTGTGTTCAAACGTCTAGGGCCTCTCCCGCCTCGGAACCGGCACGCTGAGTCCTCTCGGGGAGAAGATCTCGAGGAACTAGAGGACGATGATGAAGAAGAAGACAAGTGTCATCGGCCAAGGTGGTGCCCTGATGGGCTCAGCCGTTCTCAAAAACGAAGGGTTCAGCGACTACGTGGGTTGGAGGAAGCGGAAAGGTTATACCTGCACACGTTGAGGAAGGCGCGGCCTGATCTGGCCGCTAAAATTCAGCGAACCCTGGACGAAGAAGGTCGGCCACAAAGGAAAGAGTGGCGCCCTAGACAAAAGAAAGCCGATGATGAGACATCGGCTGGCACAAACATGGTCTTCATCCTTCCAACGGAGTTTAGTGCTCCGAGATTAGACGAAGCACCTGTGGCACAACTTGATCTGCGGCCCACGGCCGGTCATCTTTGAGAAGCCACGAGAAAGAAGTTACGGGCAACTGAAGGCCCCGTACTTGCGAGGTTACATCAATGGGCAGCCTCGTCAACAAGATGTTGGTGGACACCGGAGCGGCGATCAACATTATGCCATACTCCATGCTACGTCGGTTGGGACGCTCTAGCTCGGATCTGATCAAGACCAATGTGACGCTGAGCGATTTCAACGGCCAAGCGTCTGACGCACAAGGTGTTCTGAACGTGGATCTGACCGTAGGAAGGAAAACTGTCCCTACGACGTTCTTTATTGTCGACAGCAAGAGCACCTATGCTGTCCTACTAGGGAGAGATTGGATCCACGCCAACTGTTGCATTCCATCCACGATGCACCAATGCCTAATACGGTGGGATGGAGATGAAGTAGAAGTCGTCCACGCAGATGATTCAGCCGAGATTTCAACGGCCGGCATGGATGTTTGGGAGACATCGGGCCAAGAGCCACTCTCGGGCATCAATTTGGACGATCGCGAGCGCATCGACGTGACAAAGGACGGGGTTAGGCTGGTTTTATCCACCGGCCTGACCGTGTAACAAGAGCAACATCTATGGACAAATGTGGCGATGCCGATCCATGTGATCGGCCCCAAGGATCTATGGAGGAACATTACAAAACCTTCATCGAGCAAACAACATGGAGGCCGATTCCAGCAATCGGCCAAAATTATCCTCACCATTCATTTTTACCTGGGTTCAGCATTGATCTAACAGGGAATGCCTGAAGAGCCGATACCCTCAATTACTTGAAAGAATCGGCTCGGGGGGGCACTTAGATAGAAAGGACACGAGGATATGAAGTTTGAAGTGGCTGCCAAACGCCCATCAACTCAAGATATATTCTTTGATGAGAATGGGTATTGAAGTATGGGGGCCGATGCATAAATCGGCCGTAAAAAATACAATTTTTTTTAAACATAGCCGATGCATGGCCATCGACTCAAGAGGTACAGCTGTTACAAGGGGAGGCCCTACTGGATGAATTCCTTCTCAAGGCCTCCAACTCCTTCTGCAAATCTTCGAGTTCAGTAGTGCCAGTATAAGCGTACCGGAGGTTGTTACGTCCAGAGTTTTGGAGAGCACCAGAAATTCGAAACATCCTCACCGGAAGCTGCATCAGCCTGCCAAAGATGATGAGCCGATCTGATCAGCAAGACGCAAGAATTGAACTGGAGAAGCTCGGAGGGCAGCTCACCCTGAAGGTTCTCTCCTCTGGGGAGCCGATTTCGTTGAAATCGGCTGGCTCTGCATTATAACTTGGAAGCCGATGGTGGCACATTTGGCTGGCTCACTACTTTTCTCGCCTTGACTGAGGCTCGGGGGGCAGCTGGCCCTGAAGGACCCTTTGCTATAAGGAGCCGATTTTGTTGAAATCGGCCGGCTCTGCATCTTAACTTTTTTGAGGATGGGTTGCTGCGAGGGAACAGAGCAGGGTTTCAAACATCGCCGTAGATTATCGAAAGAAAATCTGTGGATCAGTGATGCCTGTCCTGCAGAGGTATCAGCTCCAGCCTCCGGGTTGATTCAGCAATGGTCCTAGAGCTCTCCCGAAGGCAAAGGGGATTTGGAAAAGAAGGATTCGGCAGGAGAACGTCTGGAAACCAAGAAGGCGAGGCGAAATGATGGAAGAAGCCATGAAGGCGAGGCGAAATGATGGAAGATTCTGCGGCAGTTCTGCTCTGCCATGACATGACCCGACGAAGGAAAGGCGTAATGATTTTGGAAATATCATTTCCAAAACCAGGGGGGCATGTGTTATCACCAGAATTTGACCGGATCAGAGGTGGGCCGCGATTGGAGATGGGCTTGAAGAATATATATAGAAGAAATACATGAAGCGGCCTGACACGAAGAAGTTGGGCTAAATTGCCCGTGTATCTGTATTATAGTAGATCGCATCTTAATTTAGAAGTTAGAGTTTAACCCGTGCACGGTTAGGTGCACGCCTGAATTAGAAAGTCCCTCGGACTATAAATATGTATCTAGGGTTTATGAAATAAACAACAACCAACGTTCACCACAAACCAATCTCGGCGCATCGCCAACTCCCCCGTCTCGAGGGTTTCTTCCGGGTAAGCACCATGCTGCCTAGATCGCATCTTGCGATCTAGGCAGCTACACGTTTATTCGTCGTCCATGCGCTGCTCGTATCGAAGCCTTTTTGATGGCGAGCAGCGTAGTTATCATAGATGTTTTAGGGTTGGCATTGTTCTTCGTATCATATGCTATCGTCGTGCAACCCTTAGGCATCTAGCCGCCCTTACACCTATCCGGGGTGTAAGGGCGGCACCCGCTTGATCATTATCTAGTAGATCCGATCCGTTATGATTGCTCCTTGTTCTTCAAGGATTAGTTTAATATCTGCATTGTTAGGCCTTACAAACGGGTCGAAGGATCCAGTGGCGCGTAGGGTGTAGTTTGCTAGCCCTAGACAGGATGTTCCGAGGGTCAACTTCGTGTTGGTTTTTAGGCCTTGTCTAGGGTCGGTTTACGATCACCGTGCGTGGCCGCGAGGCTCGATCACGAGTAGGATGTTCCGATTATGCGGTGAAAACCCCAAATCGTAGTAGGTCGCTTTAGCTTTATCTTGATCAAGCAGGACCACCATCCGATCGTACACCTCGTACGCATCATGGGTGGATCGGCTCTTTGAGCTGATTCACGGGACAACACGAGAGCCGATCGAGGCTCGTATTTAATGTTTACGTGTATGCCATGCGAGGAAACTAAGCGAGGCATCATCCAACACCTTCCCGACCAGGTATAGGTCAGGTGGCACGCCCTTGCATCAGCATCGGACGTGCGTGCCGAAGGCTTTGCGGGCCGTCGCTCGGAGGGACCAGGGCCAGCCGCTGTCCTGGGAGATTCCCGGCTCTACGGTGTTGCCCGTCGCTGCCCGCCGGTGGGTTTCTGACCGCAACACCTTAATCCAATGTCAAAGTCTATACTTTGTACTGTAGCTAGAGGAACATTCATGAGCAAGCAAGTTGAGGTTGCTAGAACTATTTATGATTTTTTGTTTATTATTATTCAGAATACCATATAAAAATCACCTTACTAGTATTGCATGGATCAGAAATAACTAATATCTTTATTATTTCTGCAGTTTGTTTAGCTGATCATGACATCCTACATCGAAGGATCCCCGGTTAAGGCACTTATTGTTGAGGATTCGGATGTTGAGACCATGGTTCTCTCCGCCATGCTGCGTAAGTTCGATTGTGATATTACTACGGCTAAGAATGGGAAAGAAGAAGTGCAACTGTTCCTCGAGGGCTAGAAGTTTGACATATTCTTTTTGTCACAAGGACATGCCCGTAATGCCTGGGCTTGAGGTATTAGTTTTCCGTTACTTCCATGAGGGATAAATAGCTATTTATTTTTTTGAATAATTTGCTTGAAAATGTACTTCTTGTCTTATTTTGCAGGCAATTGAGAAGATTCGTGCTTTGGGAGAAATTCATGTGAAGATTGTTGGAGTATCAGTTGGTGATAATGCCCAGGAGGCGTTCTTGAGGGTCAGTGCTGATGAATTTGTGCCCAAATAATAAAGCTTGATTTTGTCGGGGCTATCATTCAGGAGGTCGTCAAGAAGAAGGACAAGAACAACGACATAGTCTAAGCCTAGCCAAGTTTCCTAGATAAAAGAAGGGAATAAGATGTTGAGCTCATATATGTATGAGCATACCTGCATTGTCATATTTGTCTAGTTTTATTGTATTGTCGTCTTCTTTTCAGGTTCATGTTAAAGATTGTCTTTAGCAAGAAGGACAAGAGAGGCTACCAATAATAAGATTGATCCATGTAATACGTATATCCTTCAGTTTGAATGCATTAAATTTGGATTACTTGTTATGTCTAAGGTTCCTAGAAATCAACAAAAAACTCAATGGAATTGGAATTGAATTAGCTAGGGATCTATCTCGTTGGGGTCTCCTCCCTCATGTAGAACCAAAACTTTTGCCAATCCGTCCGCGCCTTCTTCGGCATCTCAAAGTCGACGAACCATTCATCGACATTCACCTACAAGGTGATGCTATCGACGATGACTAGAGAGATCTTCCTCTTCTTGCGTCACACTCACTCATGGATGATCGCTATCTAGAGGGGAAAGTATGGCGGGCATCCCCGATAGCACTCACAGAGGGTCACGAATAGGCTGATTTGTTGAAGGATATGTGTCCCCATATCAAAGATTTGGATGTTGTAGAAGGCGAGGAGGCGCCAGAGGAAATGCGAGATGCGGAACGAAAGGTCGCGCTCGACGGAGCTTAGGAAAATGATGAACCCACCCTTCTCCGGTGATGAGCGCAAATTGCACACCGTTGGGGAACCAGAAGAGAAAGGTATGATGAGCACAGTAGCAAGTTTTCCCTCAATAAGAAATCAAGGTTTAATCGCCCAGTAGGACAAAGGCGTGACTTCTGAAGGTGTTGCAAGCTGACTATTGGCAGGGCGTGGAACCTGCACACAACACAACCAAAATAATTTGCCCCAACATTACAGTGAGGTTGTCAATCTCACAAGTTTTACTGAAAACAAAGGATTAAATGTATAGTGTGGAAAGAGATGTTTGCTTGCAGTCAAATGAAAAGAGAATAGTGCTGGCAGTATGTAAAAAGAACAGGATGATTGTATCAGTGTAAAAGAAAGGACCGGGGTCCACAGTTTACTAGAGGTGTCTCTCCATAAAGATAAATAACATGCTGGGTGAACAAATTACAGCTGGGCAATTGACAGAACAAAGACCATACATGATAAGATGATTACTATGAGATTCATTTGGGCATTACAACATAATACATACATCGTCATCCAACTGCATGTATGACTAATAATCCACCTTCGGTATTAAGTTGCAAGCAACAGATTATCGCATTAAGCAATGTGTGTAAAGTAAACAATAGAATTGCCCTTTGATTAAACATTGTTATTTTCTCTCTAGTCGCAACATCACATCTAAAATATTAGAAGTTACTGGCACTCTTCCAGAAAATTAGAGGCATGAACCCACTATCAAGCATAAATACTCCTTCTTGGAGACACAAGTACATACTTGGCCAGATCATCTACTAGCAATGGAGAGCATGCAAGATTACAAATAACATATGACAAATATATAGTCGATCTAAACATAGTATTTACTATTCATCGGATCCAAACAAACACGTACAACATGTAGCATTACATAACGATAATCTTGATCATGATAGGCAGCTCACAAGATCTAAACATGAGGCACAAATTAGACAAGACAACCATCTAGCTACTGCTATGGACCCATAGTCCAGGGATGAACTATTCACGCATCACTTCAGAGGCAAGCATGGCGATGTACAGGCCTCCGGTGACGATCTCCCTCTCCGGCAGGGTGCCAGGAAGAGCTTCAGAACCCTTCCGACCTAGGGTTTGCAATGGCGTCCGCGACGGACCTTTTTGTGGATGGAGGCTTGGGTGTTTAGTGTTTTCCCGAGATCGTGAATAAACAGGCGGAAGGGCGAGGTCGGTGGCCACCTGGGGGCCCACACCACCCCTTGGTGCGGGCCCACCCTTGGCCGCGCCATGGGGTGGTCTGGCCGCCTTGTGGCCCCTCCTCGCCCCCCCCCTCTGGACTCTGTCTTCGTTATGGTAAAATATTGAATTCGGCTTTTGTTTCGTCCAATTCGGAAAATATTTCCTGTACAAATTTTCTGAAATACAAAAACAACAGAAAACAGGGAAATGGCATTGTGGAATCTTGTTAATAGGTTACTGCCGGAAATGTATAAAAGTGCAACAAAGTGTAAATAAAACATATTGGAATTTGTGTAAAACAAGCATGGAGCATCAAAAATTATAGATATGTTTGCGACGTATCAACATCCCCAAGCTTAACTCCTGCTCTTCCTCGAGTAGGTAAGTGATAACAAAAATATTTTTTGAGGTGACATGAAGCCAACACAATCTTGATCTAACTATTGTAAAGAACTGT
This sequence comes from Lolium rigidum, assembly GCF_022539505.1. Taxonomy (NCBI): domain Eukaryota; kingdom Viridiplantae; phylum Streptophyta; class Magnoliopsida; order Poales; family Poaceae; genus Lolium; species Lolium rigidum. Next base: position 70,117,726 of record NC_061513.1, on the reverse strand, counting down.
AAGCTGAGATCAAAGTACTCTAAACATAGGTATGATAGACATAATTCTAATTATAGAACTTAGCAACTATGTTATAACATGAGAAGTAACTCAAACAAAGGATCATGAATAATTGTGCATTGAAAGCAACTGTTTGGTTATGAGAATAGAGAAAACATAGCAAAGTTGTACTCAGCGTGTCCTTTATGAAGTAGAAAAACATAAATGCCAGGACACCTTTATAGTTCAAAGTGTGACTAGATACAGGTAATTTAAGAACAGGCGATAGCATAATCATGAATCAATCAATAAGTCTTAATAAGTCTTGGGACTATGGATAGTATACTCAGAATGACAACTTTTCTCTCTTAATTGGTGCATAAATCAAGAAGATGAAGACACAACATAAAAGTAAAAGAAAGGCCCTTCGAAGAAGGAAGTAAGATTAACAAGTTTTATAAACCTTCCAAAAAGTATGGTACTCATTAGCTTTGAGTTCTCATTGCGCCTATCATAATAATCATGAATGGTTAAAAGTTAATGTGAGGGTATGCTTGACAAATCACAAGTCGAAAATCCCGTGCCCCTTGATTACAAGTACCTAAATATCATGCTACTCAACTTAGGTCCCAGGTAAGTTCTTTTCATTGTAAGTATACAAGTATTATTGAGAACGCCAATGGGGGACCTCCTGCCCCATGATATAGAAGTACTCCTTACGATATAGGAGCAATCCTATACCAAAATTACAAGACAAACAAACAATGAGCATCTCAGCAATCCTTTTATGTGATCCTGAATGAACAGACGCATCCAACGGTGGAGACCACTAGTACGAGCGGGTTTGCCCCGTATACCGTCCGCCTGTACCGCTTGAATGACTTCGTTAAGATGTCGGGCTAGCTGGGGAAAATCCAGAAACCAGCCATTCTTTCTTTCTCTCTCTCAAAACCTCAAACCCTAATCCCCTAGAATCATCGATTCTTCGTCGATTTTGTTCGTCTGAGTTGGGGATTCTTCACATAGGTACGTTTCTCATCTGATCCATGTGCTATTTGCAGCAATGAACGGTTGAATTCTCGTATTGGGTACCTAGATGAGTTCATAGTTTTTGAAATTTCTTGTTGACTCTACACGTCCGAATTCAAAGTTTGTGCGTGTAATCGTTGTACAATACCATAGAAACCTAATGCCTACATTTTTTCTATGAATTTTTTTGCATCACAACGAGCTTTAGCGGTATGTTCCGTAAGAACTCGAGTAGTGGAGCTGGTGGCTCGAGCAGTCGCCCCGACTCGCGGAAGGATAAAGAAGTGCTCGAGACCGACTTCAACAAGGAGTACAAGAGGTTGTCCACCCGCAAAGTACTCCTAAAGAAGTGGGTCGACGAGGAGTTTCTTACCTCCCAAGGCCTCAACAACAACTTCACCATGTTGGTGAGGAACGCCGGTATGGAGGTCTTTTTGTCACTTAGCTATGACACGTACAAGCGTGCCACACTCGAGTTTCACGCCACCTTCCACGACAACCTCACCATCCTAGGGCGAGACACCACTTTGAGTTTTCAGTTGAATGGTACGCCGCATTGTCTTACTTTTGAGGAATTTTGTGGTTTCTTCGGGTTCTCCACTACTAGAGAGAGTTCGAGATTACTGAGGAGGTTGTCCAGGAGGCACAAGAAGCTCGACAATATATTTCTGTACACATGAACTCGTACTATCTGCGGAAGAAGTCCGCCACCATCCAGAACCCTGCCATGTGCTTCGTTGCCACCTTCTTGGCGAACTCCATCCTTAGCAAGGGAGATACCGGGGCCATGGTTAGCCCGGGGATGTGCATCATCTGCAGAGCACTCTATCCCAACATGGAGCTGAGGTTTCGAGTTGCTTGCCGATGAAAATAAATGAATTGATCGATTAATGAGATGAACCTAGCTAAACCCTAGTCTTCGTGCAATCTCGGTCCTTAGATAGATACATGTCCCTTGATCTACACCTCTCAACTGGCACCCCAACCCTAAAAAAACTAGTACCCCCTGTAGCACCTGTCGTGGTCATATCCAAGACATAGCTAGTTATCTCTTAGCACCTTTAGTGTTAGCTTATATACAATCTAGTACAATTCATCTTTGTTTATGTTAGTTAAGCATCTGTGCACATATATGGGATGAAAAATTATAGATAGGAGATCAAAATAATCCATCAGTCGAGCTACTACTATGTGATCGATCTGGAATACACCAGATGCACTAAATTCATAAATATCATTTGATATCTATCATGGACACATTCATAGTAAGGTTTTCCTGCCATACTTGAACTAATCACCACAATAACAAATGAACATCCATCCCTGTTATTGATGGCAAAACAATAAATAATTTAGAATCTCCTTTTGGTATTTAGCTACAAGGCATATCAAGACATAAATACGTATACGAAATGTGATCTTATGCGATGCGAAGTTAATAAGTTGTACATCTATGAGTAGTATCTAGAAATACGAAAATATATGCATCATTTATAACAAAATATATTGGCAATATCAACATTAATTCTCCCTTTTCAATTTTCATGTGCTAGAGCTTTTCAATTTTTGAAATCATATAGAGAGCATAAAAGTAAAGTTTTGAGAGGTGTTTGTTGTTGTCAACGAATGGTAGTGGGAACTCTAACCCCCTCGTCAAACAGACTTTCAAAGAGCGGCTCCCATGAAGGACGTTATCTCTACCAGCAAGGTAGATCATCCCTCTTCTCTTTTGTTTCCACATGTACTTTAGTTTTATTTATGGATGACACTCCTCCCAACCTTTTGCTTTCACAAGCCATGGCTAACCGAATCCTCGGGTGCCTTCCAACATTTCACATACCATGGAGGGGTGTCTATTTGCAAAATTAAGTTGCTTAGTGATGAATCAGGGCAAAACATGTGAAGAGAATTATTAATGAAAATTAATTAATTGGGACTGGGAACCCCGTTGCCAGCACTTTTTGCAAAATTATTGGATAAGCGGATGTGCCACTAGTCCATTGGTGAAAGTCTGCCCAACAAGTTTGAAAGATAAAACACCACATACTTCCTCATGACCTATAAAACATTGACACAAGTAAGGAACAATAACTTTTGAATTGTTTAAAGGTAGCACATGAAGTATTTACTTGGAATGGCAGAAAAATACCACATAGTAGGTAGTTATGGTGGACACAAATGGCATAGGTTTTGGCTCAAGGTTTTGGATGCACGAGAAGCATTCCCTCTCAGTACAAGGCTTTGGCTAGCAAGGTTGTTTGAAGCAAACACAAGTATGAACCGGTATAGCAAAACTTACATAAGAACATATTGCAACCATTATAAGACTCTACACTGTCTTCCTTGTTGCTCAAACACTTTTACCATAAAATATCTAGACCTTAGAGAGACCAATCATGCAAACCAAATTTCAACAAGCTATACGGTAGTTCTCCACTAATAGGTTTAAACTACATGATGCAAGCGCTTAAACATGATCTACTTGAGAGCTCAAAACAATTGCCAAGTATCAAATTATTCAAGACAATATACCAATTACCACATGAAGCATTTTCTGTTTCCAACCAAATAGCAATAAATGCAGCGGCTTTCAGCGTTTGCCATGAACATTAAAAGTAAAACGAAGAACACCGGTGTTCATATGAAAAAGCGGAGCGTGTCTCTCTCCCACACAAGGATGTTAGGATCCGATTTTATTCAGAGAATGAAAATAACAAAACGATAATAAAAGCACACAGACGCTCCAAGTAAAGCACATAAGATGTGACGGAATAAAAATATAGATTCACTAGAGGTGACCTGATAAGTTGTTGCTGAAGAAGGGGATGCCTTGGGCATCCCCAAGCTTAGATGATTGAGTCTTCTTGAAATATGCAGGGATGAACCACGGGGGCATCCCCAAGCTTAGACTTTTCACTCTTCTTGATCATATTATATCATCCTCCTCTCTTGATCCTTGAAAACTTCCTCCACACCAGACTCAAAACAATCTCATTAGAGGGTTAGTGCATAATCAAAAATTCACATGTTCAGCAAGGACACAATCATTCCCAACACTTCTAGACATTACCCAAGGTTACTGAAATTTAATGGAGAAAAGAAACCCACTCAAACACAGTAAAAGAGGCAATGCGAAATAAAAGGCAGAATCTGTCAAAACAGAACAGTCCGTAAAGACGAATTTTTTCGAGGCACTTAACATGCTCAGATGGATAAGCTCAAATTGAATGAAGGTTGCGTACATATCTGAGGATTACTCATGAATTTTTTCAAGATTTTACGAATTTCCTACAGAGAGAACAACTCAAATTCGTGACAGCTAAAAATCTGTTCCTGCGCAGAAATCCAAATCTAGTATCAACTTTGTATCAAAGACTTTACTTGGCACAACAATGCAATAACGTAAAGATACAAAGGTATTGCTACATTAGTAACAAGCATCTTTACTCAAATATAAAACAAAAATTGCAGAAATAAAATAATGGGTTGTCTCCCATAAGCGCTTTTCTTTAACGCCTTTCAGCTAGGCGCATAAAGTGAAAATCAAGTAACATCAAGAGAAGAAGCATCAACATCATGATTTTCCTTAAAAACACAACTTGTCGCAATGGGTATCTTAGATGCTCCATTATCTAAATTTCCCATAGTGGTACTAAGGGTTTTATCAATTTTTTGCTCATAATGATTCTTTGGCTTAGGCATCTTAGGGACATACATGAACTTTTGCTCCTTACCCACATAAGCTTTTTCCTTAAACTTAAGAGAAGAAAAAGTTGAACCCAAGGTTCTCATAGCTTCTTCAAGTTCACCAATCCTATGGGTTTGATTATCATGGATAGCACAAGTTTCTAAGACAGCAATTCTTTCATTAATTCCTCCTAGAGATTTATCAAGTTTATCAGTATTATCAAGTAATATTCCCAATTTACTCTCAACACTTGGAAGATTTCTCTCTATGGCCTCCAACTTTTTCATGACATCCTCAAGAGAGATTTCAAATTTAGCTTCATTAACAGGTGGTATTCCAACTAGACTCTCAATAATGCAACTAGCTTCTAAAGCAGGAGTACCTAGGAAATTACCCCCTGTAAGAGTATCAAGAACATACATATTCCAGCTAGAGATACCAACGTAAAAGTTCCTAAGGAGGATAATAGTGGAGTGTTTCTTAGTGCACCTATGATGAGCATCACTAATTCTATACCAAGCATCTTTAAAACTTTCTCCCCCTTGTTGCTTAAACGAACAAACTTCAACTTCAGGACTACTCATTTTAGCAATTTTTTTGTATTTTTGATATAGAGAAAGCAAACAAGACAGGAAATAAAATAAAGCAAGTAAATAAACAAAGTAAAGAGATTGGGTGTGAGAGACTCCCCTTGCAGCGTGTCTTGATCTCCCCGGCAACGGCGCCAGAAAAGTAGCTGCTTGTGACGGTAAAGCACACGTCCGTTGGGAACCCCAAAAGGAAGGTATGATGCGTACAACAGCGAGTTTCCCCTCAGTAAGAAACCAAGGTTATCGAACCAGTAGGAGATGAAGGCCACGTGAAGGTTGTTGGTGAAGGAGTGTAGTGCGGCGCAACACCAGGGATTCCGGCGCCAACGTGGAACCTCCACAACACAATCAAAATACTTTGCCCCAACTTAACAGTGAGGTTGTCAATCTCACCGGCTTGCTGAAAACAAAGGATTAAACGTATGGTGTGGAGAATGATGTTTGCTTGCAGAAAACAAAGAGAACAGTGATTGCAGTAGGTTGTATTTCAGATGTAAAAGAATGGACCGGGGTCCACAGATCACTAGTGGTGTCTCTCCAATAAGATAAATAACATGTTGGGTGAACAAATTACAGTTGGGCAATTGACAAACAGAGAGGGCATAACAACGCACATACATATCATGATGACTACTATGAGATTTACTTAGGGCATTACACAAAGAACATAGACCGCCATCCAGCATGCATCTATGCCTAAAAAGTCCACCTTCGGGTTAGCATCCGCACCCCTTCCAGTATTAAGTTGCAAACAACAAACAATTGCATTAAGTACTGTGCGTAATGTAAACAATACAAATATCCTTAGAGAAAGCATTAATGTTTTATCCCTAGTGGCAACAGCACATCCACAACCTTAGAACTTTCACATCACTTGTCCCGGATTCAATGGAGGCATGAACCCACTATCTAGCATAAATACTCCCTCTTGGAGTTACATATATCGACTTGGCCGAGCCTCTACTAGCAACGGAGAGCATGCAAGATCATAAACAACACATATATGATAGATCGATAATCAACTTGACATAGTATTCCATATTCATCGGATCCCAACAAACACAACATGTAGCATTACAATAAGATGATCTTGATCATGATAGGCAGCTCACAAGATCTAAACATGATGGCACAATAGGAGAAGACAACCATCTAGCTACTGCTATGGACCCATAGTCCAAGGATGAACTACTCACACATCGGGCATGGTGATGTAGAGCCCTCCGGTGATGATTCCCCTCGCCGGCAGGGTGCCGGAGGTGATCTTCAGAACCCCCCGAGATGGGTTGACGGCGGCGGCGTCTCTGGAACTTTTCTCGTATTTTGGCTCTCGGTCCTAGGGTTTTCCGATACGAAGGAATATATAGGCGAAGAGGCAGCGTCGGGGGAGTCCCGAGGTGGGCTCCCCACACCTCGGCGCGCCTGGAGGTGGGGCCGCGCCGCCCTATGGGGTGGCCCCCCTGCTGGCCATCTCCGACTCTTCTTCGATGTTCTGGAACACTCCGTGGAAAATAGGGCCGTGGGCTTTTGTTTCGTCCAATTCCGAGAATATTTCCTGTGTAGAATTTCTGAAACCAAAAACAGCAGAAAATAGGAACTGGCGCTTCGGCATCTTGTTAATAGGTTAATCCCGGAATATGCATAAAATGATATAAAGTGTATATAAAACATGTAAGTATTGTCATAAAACTAGCAGGGAACATAAGAAATTATAGATACGTTGGAGACGTATCACCTCTTTCCGATGAAAAATCTTTTTTAGGTTATTCCAAATGTGAAGCAAGTCTCCGTATCTTATTGGTGAAACTGAATACTTGAAATTCAACAGAACCCCTGTTTTCTTCTTTTTCTTCTTTAACCATAAATCCCAAAAAATTTCTACCTCCTTTCTTTTTCATATATTTGACGAAGCTGACGACTTGAACAGTTGCATCTATGTAAAGTAGCATTTTCTCCTTGTCCCTTGGTGTTACAAGAACCGGGGAGGTTGACAGGACTGTTTTCAGTTTGTCGAAGGCGTCTTGTGCTTCTGCCGTCCACTCGAATTTTTCAGATTTTTTAATCAGATGGTAGAACGGTAAAGCCTTCGCTCCTAATTTTGCGATGAACCTGCTAAGAGCTGCCAGTCGTCCAGCCAATTGCTACACTTTCTTTAGACTTCTTGGTGGCTCCATATCAAGAACAACTTTCCTCTTTAAGGGGTTTGCTTCTATTCCTCGTGTGAAATAAAGTACCCGAGTACTTGGCCTCCTGGTACCCCGAAGAAACATTTCTTGGGATTCAGCTTTATTTTGTATCTATCAAGATTATTGAATGTTTCCCTTAAATCATCGATGAGCGTGGCCGCGTTTCTGGTTTTGACGATGATGTCATCAATGTAAACCTCGATATTACGACCAATCTGTTCTCCAAGGCATGCTTGCATGTACCGCTGATAGGTTGCACCTGCGTTCTTTAACCCAAGGGTCATTACATTGTAGCAGTAAACGCCATGTGGAGTTATGAACGCGGTTAATTCCTGATCTTCCTTTTTGAGCTTGATCTAAATGTATCCTGAATATGCATCGAGAAAAGAGAGGCGAACGCAACCTATTGTAGAGTCGACTATTTGATCGATGCGAGGCAACGGGAAGTGATCCTTCAGGCAATGTTTGTTGAGACTTGCGTAATCGATACACTTGCGTAGAGCCGTTGTATCCTTCTTTGGGATCATGACTAGGTTGGCTACCCACTCGGCTTCCTTGAGCTCTCGAATAAAACCAGCTTTTCAGAGCCGATTGACTTCTTCGCCGATGGCGTTTCTTTTTGGTTCTGAAAAACGATGCATTGTTTGCTGCACTGGTTTGGCTTTTGGGTCAACATAAAAGGCGTGCTCAACGAGTTCCCTGGGAATACCTGGCATGTCGGATGGTTCCCATGCAAATATTTCCCAGTTCTCACGGAGGAACTCGATGAGCGCGCTTTCCTATGCGGTAGTAAGGTCTGCCAATGTGTTGACTATTTTCTTCGGGTCAGAGGGGTGCATATGATGCTTCTTTGCTTCCTTTGCGACATCGAACTCGTCGGGACTGACGTTTCGATTATCTGCAGGTGGTTGCGTGTGATCAGTAATTGCCTCGATTGCGTTGAGCTCCTCCCTGACTCCAAACTTGGAAGCTATCTTCTGAAATTCGATGTCGCAGTTATCAGAATGAGAAAAGCTTCCATGAACGGTTAGTGATGAGGGGTGGCCCGATCTTCTCAGTAAGTAACGGTGGTGATGATGATCACGGGGCGAGCACAGCGGAGATAACTTGATGAAGTGGATGATAACTTGTATGATGCAACGAGATCTCTCGATTGGTCCATGTCGCCAATGCAACAGCTCTCAACCCTGCAAGATATTCGCAACTCCACACACTTGCGCACGGAGCCGCCGACCACGAAGCGGTAAGTTGCAACCGTCTAATTCCCAATGGAACAGCAGATCACACAAGACTTTCAGAGATTACACCGAATCAATGCAATATGGTGTAGGGATTCAATAGAGTTGCAAAGCAATCAACTATGAACTAGGGTTTATCTTAAACGTGGTCTAAAGCAACTTTGGGGGCGTCCTGGGCACTTATATAGGCGTCCGGGACGACCTCAGGTCGAAAAAGTACGAAAATAACCGACCCAGAATAGATCTGGTCGAGACAGACTCGGACTCGGCCGGCCTGGGGGCCGGTCGACCGAGCCTGGGACCGGCCCATTTGGCTTCAACCGGATGCGGCGCCCTGACCGGGTGATGGCTCCAGAGCCCCTAGATAGTGGCCCGGTTGGCACAAGCGTATGGTCCGGTTTGGACCGGGCTGATCCGGCGTGGCAGCCTGTCGGACCGGGTCTGGAACCGATTGGTCCGGCCGCACGGCCGGTCGGACCGGACCTGGCGTCGGCCTGGACTGGATCTCCTCCTCTCGCGCATGCCTCCCGCTCCTCCCTCGCGCATCCATGGGATGTCTTCATGTCCAGCTCCATGTCCAGCTTTACGTCCATCTTCTTGTCGAGCTGCTCCTCTCCTCCTCGTGCGATGCTTGGTTCCTCTTCATACCTGATCATACATAAGTAATACGACTTAGGCAGTATAAAGTTCTCATCGATCAAAGTATCACTTAGGAACAAGTTCACCTGTTGTTTCAGTAGCTTCGCACGAGCTCGTGTCATTGGTCCAATTCTAACTTCATTGGACTTGAGCTTCACAGCAGCATTGTCTTCATCTTGCAATGACGGAGGTAGTATGGTAGGGATGTCCTCATCATCTCCCCCCTTCAAAAGGCGTCGACCTCGACTCCAAGGTCTTCTCCATCATATGATGTCAAATCAGCTACATTGAAAGAATTGCTGACACCAAACTCCTCTATTGGAAGATCTATTGAGTATGCATTATCATTGATCTTGGCTAGCACTTTGTAAGGACCAGCACCACGCGGAAGCAATTTGGACCTCCGCAGCTTTGGAAACCTATCCTTGCAAAAATGTACCCAGACCATATCACCAGGCTTGAACAATATCTCCTTGCGCTTCTTGTTCATCCTTGCAGCATTGCTCTTGCCTTTCTTCTCTATCAACTCTTTAGTCTTCACATGAATTTTTCGCACAAAATCTGCCCTCTTGGATGCCTCCATATTGACTCTCTCATGTATGGGTAGAGGCAACAAATCTAGCGGAGTAATGGGTTTGAAACCATACACCACCTCAAAGGGACACAGCTCTGTGGTAGAATGTACCGCCCTGTTATAAGCAAACTCCACATGCGGTAAACAATCTTCCCACTCCTTCAAGTTTTTCTTGATCATGGATCTCAACAGTTGTGACAATGTTCTATTCACCACTTCAGTTTGACCATCAGTTTGGGGATGACAAGTAGTACTGAAAAGTAGCTTCGTCCCCAGCTTCCTCCAAAGCGTCTTCCAAAATTAGCTCATAAACTTCACGTCACGATCATAAACAATAGTCTTCGGGACTCCATGTAGATGTACAATCTCCCTGAAAAACAGGTTAGCAATATGCGACGCATCGTCGCTTTTGTGGTAGGCAATAAAGTGTGACATCTTGGAAAATCTATCCACTACCACAAATATAGAATCATTGCCTCTCTTAGTACGCGACAACCCCAACACAAAATCCATACTAATATCCTTCCAAGGTGTAGTAGGTACCGTTAAAGGAGTATACAAACCGTGAGGCTTCAGCTTGGACTTGGACTTGTTGCAAGTAATGCACCTCTTCACATATCTGTCCACATCCCGCCTCATCTTGGCCAATAAAAATGGTCAGCTAGCATGAGTAGCGTCTTCTCACGTCCAAAGTGACCCATCAAACCTCCAGCATGAGATTCCTGCAATAAGAGCAAATGCACAGATGATTCTGGAACACATAGTTTGTTAGCTCTAAACAAGAAACCATCATGTATGTGATATTTTTCCCATGCTTTACCAATAGCACACAAGCGATATGGTTCAGCAAAATCATGATCAGTAGCATACAAATCACATAGTATTTCTAATCCAGGAATTTTAACATCAAGTTGAGCTAATAGCATATTCTTCCTAGATAAAGCATCAGCAACAATATTATCTTTTCCCTTCTTATGCTTAATAATGTATGAAAAGACTCAATGAACTCGACCCACTTAGCAAGACGCTTATGCAAAGTAGATTGAGCTTTCAGATATTTTAAAGCTTCATGATCAGAATGTATGATAAATTCTTTTGGCCACAAGTAATGTTGCCAAGACTCAAGAGCTCTAATTAAAGCATACAATTCTTTATCATATACAGGATAGTTCAACTTAGCACCAGAAAGTTTCTCAGAAAAATATGAAATTGGGCTACCCTCTTGCATCAAAACACCACCAATCCCAATACCACTAGCATCACATTCAATCTCAATTTGCTTATTGAAATCAGGAAGTGCAAGCAACGGTGCAGAAGTTAACAATCGTTTCAGTTCATCAAAAGCATGATCTTGGGATGCGCCCCACTCAAATACAACACCCTTTTTAGTCAAGTCATTCAAAGGTGCAGCAATAGTACTAAAATTGGGCACAAATCTTCTATAAAACCCAGCAAGACTATGAAAACTTCTTACTTGACTCACATTCATGGGAGTAGGCCAATTTTGAATAGCTTCAATTTTAGACACATCTACTTCTACTCCATGCTTAGAGACAACGTAACCCAGAAATATGGCCTTATCTTTGCAAAATGTGCACTTCTCAAGATTACCATAGAGTTTATTGTCACACAACACTTGCAAAACATGTCTAATATGTATAGTATGATCAGATTCATTGCGGCTGTAGATTAATTTGTCATCAAAGTACACAACCACAAACTTGCCAATAAAATCACCCAAAACATGGTTCATCAGTCTCATGAAAGTTCTAGGTGCATTAGTCAAACCAAAAGGCATTACCAACCACTCATATAAACCAAGTTTTGTTTTAAAGGCTGTTTTCCATTTATCCCCTTCTTTCATCCTAATTTGATGATAACCAGTACGCAAATCAATTTGAGGTTTCGAGTTGCTTGCCGATGAAAAGAAATGAATTGATCGATTAATGGTATGAACCTAGCAAAACCCTAGTCTACGTGCAATCTCGGTCCATAGATAGATACATGTCCCTTGATATGCACCTCTCAACTGGCACCCCAACCCTCAAAAAACTAGTACCCCCTGTAGCACATGTCGTGGTCATATCCAAGACATAGCTAGTTATCTCTTAGCACCTTTAAGCATATATACAATCTAGTACAATTCATCTTTGTTTATGTTAGTTAAGCATATGTGCACATATATGGGATGCAAAATTATAGATAGGAGATCAAAATAATCCGGCAGTCGAGCTACTAATATGTGATCGATCTGGAATATACCAGATGCACTAAATTCATAAATAGCATTTGATATCTATCATGGACACATTCATAGTAAGGTTTTCCTGCCATACTTGAACTAATCAGCACAATAACAAATGAACATCCATCCCTGTTATTGATGGCAAAACAATAAATAATTTAGAATCTCCTTTTGGTATTTAGCTACAAGGCATATCAAGACATAAATACTTGTACAAAATGTGATCTTATGCGGTGCGATGATCGACAATTTAATAAGTTGTACATCTATGAGTAGTATCTAGAAATACGAAAATATATGCATCATTTATAACAAAATATATTGGCAATATCAACATTAATTCTCCCTTTTCTATTTTCATGTGAAATGGTGAAGATATTCGCACGCGGGAACATACATAATTATCAAATGAATGGCTGAGATCAGTCGGCCTTGGGGAGGTTCTCCTCTCGTTTCCCTCTATAAATACACGGGCGTAGAGGGGTACAAGGCACACAACACCAAAGGCTGAAGCAACAAGATAAAAAGAGAGCCAACTGCATTTCCTTCGACCTCGTTTGCCATAGGCTCTAGAAAGCTTTGAGGTCCCTATTTTTTTCTTCTTTTTTTGCCTTGCAATCATCATCATGTACTAGTTTATTTTGCTATGCTTACATACAAGAGACTCTTAGAGGTGCAACCATGCATATGCACACATGTGTTTTATTTTTCATCGTTTCTTTGCTATGATGCGGTCTTCCTTGCGATGTTTTTGGTTCTACTTATTGTAGTAAAGAACATGACAAATTTTTCATATGTAGAACAATGTTCTCTTTGTGTTTTTATATTACTTTCTGATGTTTTTCTTATCCTCTTATATGGAAATATAGATTTTTTTCATCTTCCTGTCCTGAGTAATAATAAAAAAATTACACGTCTTGCAATAGCAACTTCTAATAATTTAAGCTTCCTGCCAGATCTAGCCTAGATTTCCATTAGTTGAGATGTACTCGAAGTGCATGCTTAACTTATAAATTATTTTTAAGAATTATTTCTTATGATTTTGCAACTAAAATTGGTCACTAGATATTCATGCACAATGTTTCGGGTTAGTAATTTTGATTATGATTTTTCGTTTATTTTTATTCAGAATACCCTATAACAATCACGTTACATGTATTGCATGGATCTGAAATAACAAATATCTTTATTCTTTTTACAGTTTGTTTACCCGATCATGACATCATACGATGAAGGATCCCCGGTTAAGGCACTTATTGTTGAGGATTCGGCTGTTGAGACCAGGGTTCACTCCGCCATACTGCGTAAGTTCCAATGTGAGATTACTACGTCTAAGAATGGGAAAGAAGCAGGTGCAACTATTCCTCGAGGGGAAGAAGTTTGACATTATTTTTTGTGACAAGGACATGCCCGTAATGTCTGGGCCTGAGGTATAGTTTTCCATTTCTTTCATGTGGGATAAATAGTTATTTATTTTGCTAAAATGTTTACTTGAAAATTTACTTCTTGTCTTATTTGGCAGGCAATTGAGAAGATCCGTGCTTTGGGAGAAATTCATGTGAAGATTGTTGGAGTATCAGTTGGTGATAATGCCCAAGAGGCGTTCATGAGGGTCGGCGCTGATGAATTTTTGCCCAAACCAATGGACATTGATGTTGTCGGGGCTATAATTCAGGAGGTCATCAAGAAGAAGAAGAATAACAACATGGTCTAAGCCTAGCCAAGTTTCCTATATAAATGGAGGGAATAACATGTTGAGCTTATATATGTATGAGCATGCCTGCTTTGTCGTATTTGTCTAGTTCTATCGTATTTTCGTCTTCTTTCCAGGTTCATGTTAAAGATTGTGTTTAGCAAGAAGGACAAGAGAGGCTACCAATAATTAGGTTGAATCCATGTAATATGTATCTCCTTCAAGTTGAATGTATTAAAATTGGATTACTTGTCATGTGTAAGGTTCCTAGAAATCTACAAAAAACTCAATGGAATTGGAATTAAATTAGGGATCTAGCTCATGGGGTCTCCTATCTCATCTAGAACCAGAACTTTTGCCAATGCGCCCGCGCCTTCTTTGGCATCTAAAAGTCAACGAACGATTCGTCGGCATTCACCTACAAGGTGATATTGCTGCCGACGACTAGAGACCCCTTCGGCTTCTTGCACCACACTCGCTCATGGAAGATCGCTAGCTAGAGGGAGAAGTATGGAGGGCATTGTAAGAGCAAGATCCATATCCCGTGTTTTGTGTGTTTGACAACAACACTCGAATGATTCTAACCGTGCACAAAGATTGTCTTTGATAGGTTTGCAAAAGTGTACGGTGCCCTCGCCAAACACATTATGATCGGAAGACTGAAGCGTAGTTCTTAGGTTTTCTGGTTTTGTGTGTGTGTCGCGAGGTAACATGGTAGGAGAGGAAAAGAGGAAAAGCAGTTTTAGCCATAGCGGTACTACCGGTACCAGGAGCGGTAGTACCGCAGAGGTACCGTAGAGGTACCGTAGAGGTACCGTAACTTGTTCTGTGGGACAATTGCGTGGGAAACCTCCAGAGCGGTACCTCAGAGCGGTACCAGTAGGGTAGCGGTACTACTACCGCTACCCTACTAGTACCGCTCTGAGGTACCGCTCTGGAGGTTTCCCACGCAATTGTCCCACAGAACAAGTTACGGTACCTTGAGCGGTAGTACCGCTTGCAAGCGGTAGTACCGCCCACGGTACCTCTCAAGTACCGTAACTAGTTACGGCAGTACCGCTGCGGTACCGCTTGGGATCCAGTAAGGTTTGGAGCCCATTGTGGTACCTCGAGCGGTAGTACCGCTTTGTGTCCACGTGGACAAGTTCTGTGGGGATTTCGAATCCAGAGCGGTAGTACCGCTTACCAAAGCAGTAGTACCGCTTAGGCAAAAACTGCACATAACTATTGGATTTGGGGAGACCTATATAAAGGCCTCTTCTTCCCCATCTCGTTTTAGCTCTTTTCTCTCTCTCTCTCCTCCATTGTTGCTGAGCTCAAACTGAGTGGATCTCCCTACCTACCCAATCAATCTTGCTCATACTTTGAGGAGTGGTGGAGGAGACCCCGATCTATCGTTCTACCGAGAGAAATTTCACCAATTAGTGGTAGTCCTTAGTGGATCTTGGAGGTAGGGTTCCTATGGTGGAATCTTGGAAGAAGTGCACCTATGGAGGCTAGCTTGGTGTTGTGCTAGCCCCATAGGTTGTTGGGAGCCTCCTTGTGGTGTGGAGCTCGCCCCAACCTTGTGAAGGAATCACCGCCTCGACCGGTGCCATAGTGGATAAGGGGGAGCACCTTCGTGGAGCTCTCTCGAGGAAGAAGGTGAGGCCTTCCTTCATGGTGTGGCCGTCTAGCCTCTTGTGTGAGGCTACCACTTCCTCAACGCAGACGTACTCCCTTTTGTGGGAGGAACTGCGGGAAACAAACCTCGCCTCGTCTCCGCGCCATCCGGTTGTCCCGCTCCTTACTCTTAATATCTTGTTTGATTCCTTCGCTTGTTGCACTTGTCTAGGATCATAGTAGGAACACCGCCATCGCTAAAGCTATCACCTTTACCTTCCGCACCGCTAAAATTGAAAAAGACTAAAACTTGACGTAGCGTCCATTCACCCCCCCCCCCTCTTGTTCGTTACGATCCATTCATGCATCCTAGATAGCACTCACATAGTGTCACGAATAGGCTCATTTGCTGAAGGATATGCGTCCCCATATCCAAGATTGGATGTCGTAAAAGTCGAGGAGGCGCTAGATAATAGGCAAGGTGTGGAAGGAAATGTCGCGCTCGGTGAAGCGTAGGAAAATGATGAACTCACCCTTCTCCGGTAGGGGCACTTCCTCCATTCCGGCATCCTCGAACGGGTCATTCCTTTTTGAGGGATGATCAGTGAGGTGGTGAAGGGCACTAAAGCCTTGTTCTTCATCTTTGATCAACACCACGCTCTGTTGATCACCATGGCTAAAGAAGAGACGCTTGGTTTTGCAGAATGGAGCTCGAAGCAGTGGTAATGGTGGCGAGGCATGCAGGGGAGGAAGGTGCAGATAATGAGGAGTGACTGGCTCTCTGGCCCTCCACCTACCTTATATAGGATGACGGATGTAAAATACGCCACATTTTCTCACGTTTAAACATTTAGCTATGTCAAGAATTTCCTAAATTTCTCTCTCAATGTGCTAATAATGAATAATTATTGCAAAGATGTGCAATCTCTTCTATTTTCGAATGGTGTGCATGAAATCAAGTCATAAGGGCAAATGGACCTACAATTACTGAAGAAAATCTCATCGCAAGTGCAACAAAATCAACCAGAGGCCGAAAGTCGGTTCCATGGGGTTTAGCGGGCACCGGTACATGCATGCCCCGCCCATACCGTTCGCCCGTATTGGGCACCGCAACGTTCCTGAGGCCAAACCCTATAAGTTCTGTCAAGGGAGTCACTTCAGAAAGAGGGCCATTCTTCATCAAAAAGAGCCGCCATCTACACCACTCCAAAGGAGATCCACCACCGTAGTTCATCCCTTCCATCTCCCATCTCCTACATAGTCACATCCAACACCATTGTAATAGATATCTCCTTGAGAATTGGTGACCATTCTAAGAATATTGTGATTTCAATCCAAGTATTTGCAACAATGATTTCTATCTTTGATATTGATGTCATGTGTGAGTAGTCCTCTTGGGCTGCGGATTGGGGTGAATTCTCGCAGCGTTTATATGCATCTAATCTCATGAATATGTGTAATATCCCAGGATCTGGGGTTACAAAATAGAGGAAACAGATGTGTGCATTGCATTCATGCATAGAAAATCCGGGGAATTTTCGCGCTTTAAAGTAAAACCGTCACAGTAACTGAAGTTTCACTTGACCTTGATAGAATTGAAGTAAATCATCGAGTCCAGTGATATAAACCTCAATGTGACCTTTTCTAAAACCTTGATTTGGGTAGAGATGATTTGAGCTAAGGGGTTAGATCAAATGGAATTAAAACCAACACAAGAACATATTAAACAAGGATCAACTACTTGATCTTATTAAAGATCATAATATGGTATTCCTTGCCATAACATATGAACATCTATTCAATTGGAAATCAAGTAACAATAAAATGGAGAAACTATTCTTAACTTATCTTTTTCATGTCTTAAACAAATAACTAGTCCTACCATGAACCTCATGGTATTTCTTGAACTAAGCTCTTGAACTTAACACCAACAAAAGCTTATCATTAAACCCTAGAGATGGGAGAGGTATATAACCATTAAAGAGATAATAAGCACACTCTAAATTATTAACACTTAAAAGTTAAGCAACCACCTTGAGGTACAATTGAATTCACTTTAAAACTAAATACCAAATATAGCAAAACACAAGGACCTAAGTGCATAAAAGCCACACCTTCTGATTTCAATCATAACTTATTAAATATGTGGAATATCACAAAACTAAATTCGTTTACATTACGAATTATAGTTCAAATTATTTGAATAAAATAAACTATGAGTATTTTGAAACTCATATGGTCATGCCTTGGTGAAATCAAACATCACCATTCAAAATTGGGGTATAATCCTTATCTTTGACATTTTGATCCCAATAATAATATAAATACAATCACATATGATATAGTGACTCAACCACAAGCATAAAATCATTCACAAGATATTTAGTAACAAAAGCCACTTGGCTATCCAAAAATAAATCACATGAGAGGATAATATCAATGCCACATAGGATGAAAATATCTACATAGCTTGAATCCTAAGCTATGCCACCTCATGCTTAAAGGATTGCTATGGATGAGAGCATGACAACCAAGCACCTTACTCATCAAATTAAAGCAAGAGTCATCCAACCATGTGTCATGTTACTAGAGCATGCCCAAGCCTATAAAAGGAGCCTCACACTTCATCCATTTCATCATCTTGCACCTTGATGCAAGAAGACCAACACATTGAGCCACTCCATAAAATAGTTAGGATCAAGATGAAGCAGCTAGGAGGTGGAGGCATGCCACAAGATATAGGTTTATCAGATTTCCTGAAGAACAAGCTACAGAAGCTATCAAGGTAGAATTCTTAGGCAAACCACATATTTAGTTAATCACATCATCATTCCTTGAGTACAACCATAGATTATAATCCAAGACCTTGTGAAGTGAGAGGGGTAATTGGAATAACCATATCTAAATACTTTTAGTGATACTTAAGGAAGCCCATACCATGCATGATCATCACCATTGGGTAATGATCATATACTCTAAGAATTGGGAGTACAAGCCATTGAGAACAAATTGCTCATGATAGTGCCATAACCATACTTTGGAGAAATAGAAGAATAAGCCATAAGTTAGATCCTATATGATAAGTAAATATCATATACCACATGAAATGATAGAAAAATCAAACCTAGGTTATATCTCAATCCTAACTTGTGAATCACTTGGTGATCATAAGTAGAATCCTATCTACATTTCACTTATTCCTCAATTAAAGAAAACAAGAAAACCTTTAGAGTTAAACTCTATACCTTATATGGTGAGAAACCATTCATCCATATAACCAAAGTTAACTATAAAAAGAATCTATGCCCATATCACAACCTAACTTGTGAATTAATTGATGATCACAAGTAAAATCCTAAACTACATCTCAATCTTAGTTTGTGCATCACTTAGGTGATCACAATTAAAACCTAGAACATATTTGATAATTAAACCATATGTGTAGTGATCAACCATTTATCTTTGTAACCAAGATAAACCATGATGGAAACAATACCTACTTAGATACTTTCAAATATAATGATAGTATTAACTTTAATAAGGTGGGTTATGATAGAAACTATAAAAACCCTAATACAATGGGGCTCACATAAAATCATGAGCAATTGACCAATTCCTCCAATATGAAGCCAAGTCCTAATAAATAACTTCCAAAACATTTGGACTAAGAACAATCAACTCTAATTATCCAACATGGTGTTACATTACAAATGAGAAAGGGAATTAAAAGGAATATCTAAATTCTTGTCTAATTAAAAATTGCAACAAGGCTCACATATATTTAATGTTTAATCAAAACCAATGCAGTACTACAATGCTCCTAGTAATAATCCTCATGAAAGCCAATTTTTTGAACACCTACAAAACAGACAAGAATTCAAATTTGAATGAAAACAAAAATTTAAAATAGAAATCAGAAAACAGAAAAAGAGGAAATAGAAAAGGAGAGAAAGAAGCTTACCAGCTTACCTGGCCACGCAGAAGCCCAGCACCAACCCACCCGTGCAGCCCAGCAGCAGCCTGCCAAGCAGCCCAACACCACGGCCTGGCCCAGCCCAAAATACCCCTTCGTCCAAAAGATATGAGGAGGTCGTCCTCATCTTCACCGTGAGCTGGAGGGCAGCACGAAGCCGTGAACCTCTTCTCCCTCGCGCTGGCAGCCTCCCTTTGCTCGACGGTGTGACGAGGATCGCTTGTGGCGCCCTATAAGAACCCTGGACGAACCCTAGTCGCCCTCTTCTTCCTCGCTGCCCCAATTTCCTCCACACCAAAACCCTGGACCTCACCGGTCACCATTACCGCCGGTGATGGAAGCCTCCCCGAGCCAAACCGAGCACACCAGCGTGACCGCCGTCCTCGACTTGCTACTCCTGCAGAAGGAATCGAGCCGGAGCAGCACGTAGCGCCGACGTCGACCTCATCTCTCCGACGGCCGGAGCTGGCAATTCCGGCGATGTCGACCACCCCTTGCCTCGCCATCAAGCCCTGCATGCTCAGGGTGAGCTCCTCTTCCTCCTCGTGTGCTCGGCATGCTCGATAGTGGTCTAGATCGTTGCCGTGTTTGATCACCTACGGATGCCGCCGCAGTACCTCGCCGCCGATCAAGCTCCGGTGACCTAACCGGAGCGGCGCCGCTATCTTTAGGTCCCTCGTGATGCACTGGTTCGAATGGAACCAGTAGCTCATCCGCGCGTGGCCGGAATCATCGCCGCCAGCAACGTCTGCCTGCCGGCCACCGTGAGCCATGCCAGTCATTAATTTTGACTTGGTCAAGCCGACGTGGCCGCTGACCTGGCCACTGGCCCACTCGTCAGTGGCTATGGGTAGCCTTAGCCCGGGTAGGTTTAGTATTTCGTTTGTTTAATTTCAAATTCAATAATACCTGCAACTTCAAATAATTATAGAAAATTCATTTTGACTCGGAAAAATATAAATAAGATATCAAAATTCCTAAAAAATTAAGCTCTATTTAATAAAAATATAATATGAAATTTTTATTTTTAATAAAAATTTCATTGTTTTATACTTAATAATTAAGTCTTTTCTTTTAGTTCTAAATACAACTAAAATTCAGAAATTAAGAAAAAGTTTTAAAATAAATAAAAACCAGTAAGTAAATAAAGGAAACAATAAAACTACTTTTCCCTTATTAATGACTTATTAAATCCTTATTAGAAGGATTTAAACCCTAATTAATAATTATCTTAATTATTAATCCATTACAAAAATAATAAAAAGCCAAATTCAATATTATTTTTACTTCTAAGTTATTAATAACTTCAAACTTTATAATGAAGTTATTAATCCAGTAATTATAGGGTAAATAGGAAACCCTAGTTCCATTATAAACCAAGTGATAACCTCATAATTTTATGTGGAACCCTAAAACCCTAATTCAATTATGCATCACACCCTAGTTCCATTATTACATGTGAACCTTAATTTAATTCTAACCTAAACCCTAGGTTAGAACATGTGATCATGTTACTCCATTACCATAGAGCCATAATTAGCAACTAAAGACATATCTATGTCCACATAAAATGTAGAACCCTATCACTAGCAAATTAGCATTCCAAGTATGCATACCATTAAACCAAGGTGAACAACTAAGATCAACCAAGTGTAAACCCTAGATCCTATTACCAAAACCATTATCCTTATTGATCCCTAATTAGCATCACACCCCTGTGATGAACCATAATAGCAACCATGCCTATTAATTGTGCATCATACACCATACCACTAAACCCTGCTAGTATGAGATAATTATCAAACATCCTATTTAGGAACCAACTAATCTTTACTTAGGGAATTAAATAGCAAACCTAAACAACCTCAACCTAATTATTATACTTCTTATGATTTAAGAAGTATGTTCTTCAAAAGTTATTCTTTTGAAGAAAATAGAGAGTATCATCAACCCTGTTTATAAGGACCTATAAACCCTAGCCAGCTATCACTAACAAGATAAACCAACCTTGATAGCAACCTTGTATAAATAATTGCTTAGGATGCCTAGGCTTAACTCAACCTACAAGCCCTTGGTGTTGATGAATCCAACTAGGTTGTGATCCATCTAATACTTACTCCAGAAACTAAATGAAACCATAATAAACCATAGAACTCCACCACCCTAATAATCATACTTGTTCTTTAATAAAGAACATGTTCTTCAAAAGTTATTCTTTTGAAATATATAATAAATAATAATCAACCATGCACTATAGGACTTAAAATTAACAACTAATCTTTACTTATTATACAACTACTATTCTTTGATGTGTATGATTGTAACTATGCATTTTTCCACTTGCTTATGATTCTCAAACAACACAACCCTGAATAAGAACCTTGTTTGTGAATTACTCTAAAAGTGCAACACACCCTGAACCAATCATTACAACTCACTGATCCTAAATCATCGGGGTTAGGTCACACTTAGAGCGATTGCATCACATACTTATGCATTATTGCATCCTTGCCAATCTTTTGAACATCGTCCTTACCGGACGATGATGCTATTTCAGAATTTAGAGTTATTGCGTATCGAAGACCTTGCCTGCATAATCTAGCAGTCAAGAAAGGCAAGTTCATCGCTTGCTCATGTCATTTGAGTATCTTTATCAAATTACTTGCAAAGTACTATGATTACCACTATTGCATAAAAACCAAAACCACTACTTTCATAACTATGAATATGACTATGTGGTTGGCAATGGAACCATGGATTGTGTTGATATGGTGGAGGTTCCATTGCAAGGGTTAATATCCATCTAGGATTAACAACAAATGTCGTCCAGTGATTCTTGTGCCGTAATACCCGTGTTAACCATAAGATCCGGAGTGGGATGGAGTAGTCAAAAGTGTTTCCACCTCTTGATACGTCTCCGACGTATCGATAATTTCTTATGTTCCCTGCCATATTATTGATGATACCTACATGTTTTATGCACACTTTATGTCATATTCGTGCATTTTCTGGAACTAACCTATTAACAAGATGCCGAAGAGCCAGTTGCTGTTTTCTGTTGTTTTTGGTTTCATAAATCCTAGTAACGAAATATTCTCGGAATTGGACGAAATCAAGACCCAGGGTCCTATTTTGCCACGAACCTTCCAGAAGACCGAAAGGGATACGAAGTGGGGCGACGAGGCGCCGCCACCATAGGGCCGCGCGGCCAGAGAGGGGCCCGCGCCGCCCTATGGTGTGGGCCCCTCGTCAGCCCTCCGACTCCGCCCTTCCGCCTACTTAAAGCCTCCGTCGCGAAACCCCCGAGGCGAAAAACCACGATACGGAAAACCTTCCCGCAGACGCCGCCGCCGCCAATCCCATCTCGGGGGATTCCGGAGATCTCCTCCGGCACCCTGCCGGAGAGGGGATTCATCTCCCGGAGGACTCTACACCGCCATGGTCGCCTCCGGAGTGATGAGTGAGTAGTTCACCCCTGGACTATGGGTCCATAGCAGTAGCTAGATGGTTGTCTTCTCCTCATTGTGCTTCATTGTTGGATCTTGTGAGCTGCCTAACATGATCAAAATCATCTATCTGTAATACTCTATGTTGTGTTTGTCGGGATCCGATGGATAGAGAATACAATGTTATGTTAATTATCAAGTTATTACATATGTGTTGTTTATGATCTTGCATGCTCTCCGTTATTAGTAGAGGCTCGGCCAAGTTTTTGCTCTTAACTCCAAGAGGGAGTATTTATGCTCGATAGTGGGTTCATGCCTGCATTGACACCTGGGACGAGTGACGAGAAAGTTCTAAGGTTGTGTTGTGTCGTTGCCACTAGGGATAAAACATTGGCGCTATGTTCGAGGATGTAGTTGTTGATTACATTACGCACCATACTTAATGCAATTGTCTCGTTGTTTAGCAACTTAATACTGGAAGGGGTTCGGACGATAACTCTGAAGGTGGACTTTTAGGCATAGATGCAGTTGGATGGCGGTCTATGTACTTTGTCGTAATGCCCAATTAAATCTCACCGTACTTATCATGACATGTATGTGCATTGTTATGCCCTCTCTATTTGTCAATTGCCCGACCGTAATTTGTTCACCCAACATGCTTTTATCTTATGGGAGAGACACCTCTAGTGAACTGTGGACCCCGGTCCATTCTTTTATACTGAAATACAAATCTGCTGCAATACTTGTTCTTTACTCGTTTTCTTGCAAACAATCATCTTCCACACAATACGGTTAATCCTTTGTTACAGCAAGCCGATGAGATTGACAACCTCACTCGTTTCGTTGGGGCAAAGTACTTTGGTTGTGTTGTGCAGGTTCCACGTTGGCGCCGGAATCTCCGGTGTTGCGCCGCACTACATCCCGCCGCCATCAACCTTCAACGTGCTTCTTGGCTCCTCCTGGTTCGATAAACCTTGGTTTCTTTCTGAGGGAAAACTTGCTGCTGTGCGCATCATATCTTCCTCTTGGGGTTCCCCAACGAACGTGTGAAATACACGCCATCAAGCATATTTTCTGGCGCCGTTGCCGGGGAGATCAAGACACGCTGCAAGGGGAGTCTCCACTTCCCAATCTCTTTACTTTGTTTTTGTCTTGCTTTATTTTATTTACTTTCTTGTTTGCTGCATTATATCAAAACACAAAAAAATTAGTTGCTAATTTTACTTTATTTGCTATCTTGTTTGCTATATCAAAAACACAAAAAAATTAGTTACTTGTTTTACTTTACTTAATATCATGCATGTTTTTATTTCACTAGTTAAGCATAATGGAAAACAACAAAAATATGAGAGATCTTTATGAACTTTATCTTCAATTAGGACATGATGTGTTTGAAGAGAGAATTAAAAAACCCATGGAACTTTATATGCATGCTAATGGGAATGTTATTACTATGGATGCTTTGAACACCATTGTTGCTAAAGCTATGGAAAATTCTAAGCTTGGGGAAGCTGGCTCTGATGAGCATTATCTTTTTAGTCCCCCAAGCATTGAGGAGAAAATTTGCTTTTATGATTACAATATGCCTCCTATATATGATGATAGCCACTTTGTTGAATTTGCTCCCACTACAACTAATAAAATTGATTATGCTTACGTGGAGAGTAATAATTTTATGCATGAGACTCATGATAAGAATGCTTTATGTGATAGTTACATTGTTGAGTTTGCTCATGATGCTACTGAAAATTATTATGAGAGAGGAAAATATGGTTGTAGAAATTTTCATGTTATTAAAACACCTCTCTATGTGCTGAAATTTTTGAAGCTACACTTGTTTTATCTTCCTATGCGTGTTACTTTGCTCTTCATGAACTTGTTTATTTACAAGATTCCTATGCATAGGAAGCATTTTAGACTTAAATGTGTTTTGAATTTGCCTCTTGATGCTCTCTTTTGCTTCAAATACTATTTCTTGCGAGTGCATCATTAAAACTGCTGAGCCCATCTTAATGGCTATAAAGAAAGAACTTCTTGGGAGATAACCCATGTGTTTTTACTACAGTATTTTTGTTTTATATTTGAGTCTTGGAAGTTTTTTAGTACTGTAGCAACATCTCCTTATCTTAGTTTTATGTTTTGTTGTGCCAAGTAAAGTCTTTGATAGTAAAGTAAATACTAGATTTGGATTACTCGCGCGAAACAGATTTCTTTGCTGTCACGAATCTGGGTCTAATTCTCCGTAGGTAACTCAGAAAATTAAGCCAATTTACGTGAGTGATCCTCAGATATGTACGCAACTTTCATTCAATTTGGGCATTTTCATTTGAGCAAGTCTGGTGGCCTAATAAAATCCATCTTTACGGACTATTCTGTTTTGACAGATTCTGCCTTTTATTTCGCATTGCCTCTTTTGCTATGTTGGATGAATTTCTTTGATCCATTAATGTCCAGTAGCTTTATGCAATGTCCAGAAGTGTTAAGAATGATTGTGTCACCTCTGAACATGTTAATTTTTATTGTGCACTAACCCTCTAATGAGTTGTTTCGAGTTTGGTGTGGAGGAAGTTTTCAAGGATCAAGAGAGGAGTATGATACAATATGATCAAGGAGAGTGAAAGCTCTAAGCTTGGGGATGCCCCGGTGGTTCACCCCTGTATATTCTAAGAAGACTCAAGCGTCTAAGCTTGGGGATGCCTTGGGCATCCCCTTCTTCATCGACAACATTATCAGGTTCCTCCCCTGAAACTATATTTTTATTCCGTCACATCTTATGCACTTTGCTTGGAGCGTCGGTTGTTTTTGTTTTTGTTTTGTTTGAATAAAATGGATCCTAGCATTCACTTTATGGGAGAGAGACACGCTCCGCTGTAGCATATGGACAAGTATGTCCTTAGGCTCTACTCATAGTATTCATGGCGAAGTTTCTTCTTCGTTAAATTGTTATATGGTTGGAATTGGAAAATACTACATGTAGTAATTCTAAATTGTCTTGGATAATTTGATACTTGGCAATTGTTGTGCTCATGTTTAAGCTCTTGCATCATATACTTTGCACCCATTAATGAAGAAACACTTAGAGCTTGCTAATTTGGTTTGCATATTTGGTTTCTCTAAAGTCTAGATAACATCTAGTATTGAGTTTTGAACAACAAGGAAGACGGTGTAGAATCTTATAATGTTTACAATATGTCTTTTATGTGAGTTTTGCTGCACCGTTCATCCTTGTGTTTGTTTCAAATAACCTTGCTAGCCTAAACCCTGTATCGAGAGGGAATACTTCTCATGCATCCCAAATCCTTGAGCCAACCACTATGCCATTTGTGTCCACCATACCTACCTACTACATGGTATTTCTCCGCCATTCCAAAGTAAATTTCTTGAGTGCTACCTTTAAAATTCCATCATTCAACTTTGCAATATATAGCTCATGGGACAAATAGCTTAAAAACTATTGTGGTATTGAATATGTACTTATGCACTTTATCTCTTATTAAGTTGCTTGTTGTGCGATAACCATGCTTACGGGGACGCCATCAACTATTCTTTGTTGAATATCATGTGAGTTGCTATGCATGTCCGTCTTGTCTCGAAGTAAGAGAGATCTACCACCTTAATGGTTGGAGCATGCATATTGTTAGAGAAGAACATTGGGCCGCTAACTAAAGCCATGATTCATGGTGGAAGTTTCAGTTTTGGACATATATCCTCAATCTCATATGAGAATAATAATTGTTGCCACATGCTTATGCATTAAAGAGGAGTCCATTATCTCGTTGTCCATGTTGTCCCGGTATGGATGTCTAAGTTGAGAATAATCAAAAGCAAGAAATCCAAAATGCGAGCTTTCTCCTTAGACCTTTGTACAGAGCGGCATGGAGGTACCCCATTGTGACACTTGGTTAAAACATGTGTATTGCAAAGATCCGGTAGTCCAAGCTAATTAGGACAAGGTGCGGGCACTATTAGTATACTATGCATGAGGCTTGCAACTTGTAAGATATAACTTTCATAACTCATATGCTTTATTACTACCGTTGACAAAATTGTTTCATGTTTTCAAAATAAAAGCTCTAGCACAAAGATAGCAATCGATGCTTTCCTCTTTGAAGGACCATTCTCTTTACTTTTATGTTGAGTCAGTTCACCTATCTCTCTCCACCTCAAGAAGCAAACACTTGTGTGAACTGTGCATTGATTCCTACATACTTGCATATTGCACTTGTTATATTACTCTATGTTGACAATTATCCATGAGATATACATGTTATAAGTTGAAAGCAACCGCTGAAACTTAATCTTCCTTTGTGTTGCTTCAATACCTTTACTTTGATTTATTGCTTTATGAGTTAACTCTTATGCAAGACTTATTGATGCTTGTCTTGAAGTACTATTCATGAAAAGTCTTTGCTTTATGATTCACTTGTTCACTCATGTCATTACCATTGTTTTGATCGCTGCATCCACTACATATGTTTACAAATAGTATGATCAAGGTTATGATGGCATGTCACTTCGGAAATTATCTTTGTTATCGTTTTACCCGCTCGGGACGAGCAGAACTAAGCTTGGGGATGCTGATACGTCTCCGACGTATCGATAATTTCTTATGTTCCATGCCATATTATTGATGATACCTACATGTTTTATGCACACTTTATGTCATATTCGTGCATTTTCCGGAACTAACCTATTAACAAGATGCCGAAGAGCCGGTTGCTGTTTTCTCGCTGTTTTTGGTTTCGAAATCCTAGTAACGAAATATTCTCGGAATTGGACGAAATCAAGACCCAGGGTCCTATTTTTCCACGAACCTTCCAGAAGACCGAAAGGGATACGAAGTGGGGCGACGAGGCGCCGCCACCATAGGGCCGCGCGGCCAAGGGGGGGCCCGCGCCGCCCTATGGTGTGAGCCCCTCGTCAGCCCTCCGACTCTGCCCTTCCGCCTACTTAAAGCCTCCGTCGCGAAACCCCTGAGGCGAAAAACCACGATACGGAAAACCTTCCAGCGACGCCGCCGCCGCCAATCCCATCTCGGGGGATTCCGGAGATCTCCTCCGGCCCCCTGCCGGAGAGGGGATTCATCTCCCGGAGGACTCTACACCGCCATGGTCGCCTCCGGAGTGATGAGTGAGTAGTTCACCCCTGGACTATGGGTCCATAGCAGTAGCTAGATGGTTGTCTTCTCCTCATTGTGCTTCATTGTTGGATCTTGTGAGCTGCCTAACATGATCAAGATCATCTATCCGTAATACTCTATGTTGTGTTTGTCGGGATCCGATGGATAGAGAATACCATGTTATGTTAATTATCAAGTTATTACATATGTGTTGTTTATGATCTTGCATGCTCTCCGTTATTAGTAGAGGCTCGGCCAAGTTTTTGCTCTTAACTCCAAGAGGGAGTATTTATGCTCGATAGTGGGTTCATGCCCGCATTGACACCCGGGACAAGTGACGTAAAGTTCTAAGGTTGTGTTGTGTCTGTTGCCACTAGGGATAAAACATTGGCGCTATGTTCGAGGATGTAGTTGTTGATTACATTACGCACCATACTTAATGCAATTGTCCGTTGTTTAGCAACTTAATACTGGAAGGGGTTCGGACGATAACCCGAAGGTGGACTTTTTAGGCATAGATGCAGCTTGGATGGCGGTCTATGTACTTTGTCGTAATGCCCAATTAAATCTCACTCGTACTTATCATGACATGTATGTGCATTGTTATGCCCTCTCTATTTGTCAATTGCCCGACCGTAATTTGTTCACCCAACATGCTTTTATCTTATGGGAGAGACACCTCTAGTGAACTCGTGGACCCCGGTCCATTCTTTTATACCGAAATACAAATCTGTTGCAATACTTGTTCTTTACTCGTTTTCTTGCAAACAATCATCTTCCACACAATACGGTTAATCCTTTGTTACAGCAAGCCGGTGAGATTGACAACCTCATTGTTTCGTTGGGGCAAAGTACTTTGGTTGTGTTGTGCGAGTTCCACGTTGGCGCCGGAATCTCCGGTGTTGCGCCGCACTACATCCCGCCGCCATCAACCTTCAACGTGCTTCTTGGCTCCTCCTGGTTCGATAAACCTTGGTTTCTTTTCGAGGGAAAACTTGCTGCTGTGCGCATCATACCTTCCTCTTGGGGTTCCCCAACGAACGTGTGAAATACACGCCATCAAGCATATTTTCTGGTGCCGTTGCCGGGGAGATCAAGACACGCTGCAAGGGGAGTCTCCACTTCCCAATCTCTTTACTTTGTTTTTGTCTTGCTTTATTTTATTTACTTTCTTGTTTGCTGCATTATATCAAAACACAAAAAAATTAGTTGCTAGTTTTACTTTATTTGCTATCTTGTTTGCTATATCAAAAACACAAAAAAAATAGTTACTTGTTTTACTTTACTTAATATCATGCATGTTTTTATTTCACTAGTTAAGCATAATGGAAAACAACAAAAATATGAGAGATCTTTATGAACTTTATCTTCAATTAGGACATGATGTGTTTGAAGAGAGAATTAAAAAACCCATGGAACTTTATATGCATGCTAATGGGAATGTTATTACTATGGATGCTTTGAACACCATTGTTGCTAAAGCTATGGAAAATTCTAAGCTTGGGGAAGCTGGCTCTGATGAGCATTATCTTTTTAGTCCCCCAAGCATTGAGGAGAAAATTTGCTTTTATGATTACAATATGCCTCCTATATATGATGATAGCCACTTTGTTGAATTTGCTCCCACTACAACTAATAAAATTGATTATGCTTACGTGGAGAGTAATAATTTTATGCATGAGACTCATGATAAGAATACATGGTAGTCCAAAGAGAGGATACAACCATAAGGAAGATATCCTAGTGGAAGATGTGTACCAACATATGTTATGATTAAGTAAGAGTTATCCAGACTGGTAATAGGAGTTATATCAATTGATGAAGATAATTAAGATATCCTAATAGAAGATGTAGACCAAGTTAAGTAATGAGTAAGTAAAACTATCTAGACATGTGAAACAATTGATAGTAAGTGATAACTATGAGTCATATGAGGTAGTATAGACCATGATGAGTCAATCATGGGAGATAAGGAAGAGAGATATCAATAAAATATGATTACTTACATGGTAGAGTTGTTAATCATATATGATTCACCTGAGAATCATTATGTGATGGAATAGAACATTATAAGTATTTTGGAGGAGTACAATAAGAAGCCAAGTGCTAAACAATAGTGCAAGAATCATGTCCCAAAAACCATGGGAACTATGTCAAGTACATTAGGCCCATAGCCTTACGATA
>NC_061513.1:70021870-70087441 GCF_022539505.1 Lolium rigidum | reverse complement strand
TTGGTGATAATGCCCAAGAGGCATTCATGAGGTGCCGCATGATGAATTTTTGCCCAAACCAATGAACATTGATGTTGTCGGGGGCTATAATTCAGGAGGTCATCAAGAAGAAGAAGAATAACAACATGGTCTAAGCCTAGCCAAGTTTCCTATATAAATGGAGGGAATAACATGTTGAGCTTATATATGTATGAGCATGCTTGCTTTGTCGTATTTGTGTAGTTCTATCGTATTTTCGTCTTCTTTCCAGGTTCATGTTAAAGATTGTGTTTAGCAAGAAGGACAAGAGAGGCTACAAATAATTAGGTTGAATCCATGTAATATGAATCTCCTTCAAGTTGAATGTATTAAATTTGGATTACTTGTCATGTGTAAGGTTCCTAGAAATCTACAAAAACACTCAATGGAATTAGAATTAAATTAGGACTAGATCATGGGGTCTCCTATCTCATCTAGAACCTCAGAACTTTGCCAATGCGCCCGCGCCTTCTTTGGCATCTCAAAGTCAACGAATGATTTCGCCGGCATTCACCCACAAGATGCTGCTGCCGACGACTAGAGACCCCTTCAGCTTCTGCGCCACACTCAGCTTCATGACATCATACGATGAAGGATCCCCGGTTAAGGCACTTATTGTTGAGGATTCGGCTGTTGAGACCAGAGTTCACTCCGCCATACTGCGTAAGTTCCAATGTGAGATTACTACGGCTAAGAATGGGAAATAAGCAGTGCAACTATTTCTCGAGGGGAAGAAGTTTGACATTATTTTTTGTGACAAGGACATGCCCATAATGTCTGGGCCTGAGGTATAAGCTATCCATTTCTTTCATGTGGGATAAATAGCTATTTATTTTGCTGAAAATTTACTTGAAAATGTACTTCTTGTCTTATTTGGCAGGCAATTGAGAAGATACGTGCTTTGGGAGAAATTCATGTGAAGATTGTTGGAGTATCATTTGGTGATAATGCCCAAGAGGCATTCATGAGGGTCGGCGTTGATGAATTTTTGCCCAAACCAATGAACCTTGATGTTGTCGGGGCTATAATTCAGGAGGTCATCCAGAAGAAGAAGAATAACAACATGGTCTAAGCCTAGCCAAGTTTCCTATATAAATTGAGGGAATAACATGTTGAGCTTATATATGTATGAGCATGCCTACTTTGTCGTATTTGTCTAGTTTTATCGTATTTTCGTCTTCTTTCCAGGTTCATGTTAAAGATTGTGTTTAGCAAGAAGGAAAAGAGAGGCTACTAATAATTAGGCTGAATCCATGTAATATGTATCTCCTTCAAGTTTAATGCATTAAATTTGGATTACTTGTCATGTGTAAGGTTCCTAGAAATCTACAAAAAAAACTCAATGGAATTGGAATTAAATTAGGGATCTAGATCGTTGGAGTCTCCTATCTCATCTAGAACCAGAACTTTTGCCAATCCGCCCGCGTCTTCTTTGGCATCTCAAAGTCAACGAACGATTCGCCGGCATTCACCTACAAGGTGATGCTTCTGCCGACGACTAGAGACCCCTTCGGCTTCTTGCTCCACACTCGCTCGTGGAAGATCGCTATCTAGAGGGGGAAGTATGGAGGGCACCCTAGATAGCACTCACGTAGTGTCACGAATAGGCTGATTTGCTGAAGGATATGCGTCCCCATATCCAAGATTTGGATGTCGTAAAAGTTGAGGAGGCGCTAGAGAATAGGCCAGGTGTGGAAGGAAATGTCGCGCTCGGTGAAGCTTAGGAAAATGATGAACTCACCCTTCTTTGGTAGGGGCACTTCCTCCATTTCGGCATCCTCGAACGGGTCATTCCTATTTGAGGGATGATCAGTGAGGTGGTGAAGGGCACTAAAGCCTTGTTCTTCATCTTTGATCAACACCACGCTCTGCTGATCACCATGGCTAAAGAAGAGACGCTTGGTTTTGCAGAATGGAGCTCGAAGCAGTGGTAATTGTGGCGAGGCATGCTAGGGAGGAAGGGGCAGAGAATGAGGTGTGACTTGCTCTCTGGCCCTCCACCTACCTTATATAGGACGACGGCTGTAAAATACGCCACATTTTCTCACGTTTAAACATTTAACTATGTCAAGAATTGACTAAATTTCTCTCTCAATGTGCTAATAATGAATAATTATAGCAAAGATGTGCAGCCTCTTATATTTTCAAATGGTGTGCATGAAATAAGGTCATAAGGGAAAATGGACCTACAATTACTGAAGAAAATCTCATCGCAAGTGTAACAAAATCAACCAGAGGCCGAAAGTCGGTTCCATGGGTTTAGCGGGCACCGGTACATGCATGCCCCGCCCGTTCGTCCGCCCGTACTGGGCACCGCAACGTTCCTAAGGTCAAACCCTATAAGTTCTGTCAAGGGAGTCACTTTAGAAAGGGGGCCATTCTTCATCAACAGAGCCGCCATCTACACCACTCCAAAATAGATCCACCACCGTAGTTCATCCCTTCCATCTCCCATCTCCTACATAGTCACATCCATCACCATTGTAATAGAGATTTCCTTGAGAATTAATGACCATTGTAAGAATATTGTGATTTCAATCCAAGTATTTGCAACAATGATTTCTATCTTTGATCTTGGTTTCATGTGTGAGTAGTCCTCAGGGGTTGCGGATTGGGGTGATTTTTCGCAGCGTTTATATGCATCTAATCTCATGAATATGTCTAGGAATTGAATAGGAGTTTTGCAATCTTGTATCCTTATCTCTTTTCTAGATTCGGTGATATTTAGTGCAGGTACCCATGTCTATCAAATCGATCATGGGAAGAGGTGGGATGAGGTGAGAATGGCGTGCCACCGCAAAACCTTAGTGCCAGAAAGGGGAAAGTAACGGTACATGTTTAGTGATTCACTCGGGATCAATGACACAATCATCTAGCTTAATGCTTTGGTATGTATTCATTTACTTAATAATTATTGTTACTCGCAGCTGGGGGAAAAATGGTTGGACCAAGAGACTGTTGTCACCTCTAGCTTTAGGGGCAATAGTATGTATGGATGTGCTCCTCACAAATTTTCTTATCACTATTTTATGTACTACCTCATTTCTATATGTATGCATAGCAGTAGGAGAATCCTTGACCCTGTCCTATCTTCATCCATGGAACACAACACCAAACAAAGTAAACTCGAAAGGTCCGGTAAGCGTAAGATAAAATCAACTAGCATGTCTTGTACACGTTTCGTTTACACAATTTTACTAGTGCTTCCCAAGGTTCTATTAAACCTATGTATTCTTACAATACTACAATCCATAATCTGGATCGAAGGTATCAACCCTTTTTCTTGTGCGGTTGCCGAGGAAGCAATTTCGCTATTCCGGTAAGGTTACTAGAGAACTTGTTAGTTTCATATTCGATTTAAGTTTTATTTATTGTTATTAGTTTACCTTTTTTCATCTATTTGAGAACCCAAAAAAATTATTTATTTATTTTGTTGTCTTAATCAAAAACACCAAAAATATAGGAACCATGGTACAAAAGAAGCGTGGGGAATATGCTATCTCCAATGATGATTTTATTTTAACTCAGCCAACTGTGACAATGGAGAAATATGAATTTAAGCCTAACCTTTTAAGCTTGGTTTAGAAGAATCGATTTGGTGGCTCATACGCTTAGGATTCAGGTATGCACTTAAATACATTTACTAAGATATCCAATATGATGAACAGTAAAGATGTCAACCCCGATGCTGTAAAATTACGCGTGTTTCCTTTTCATTAAGAGGAAAATCAAAAGACTGGTTGCTAGCTTTGCCTAAAGGCATGATTAATTCACGCGATGAATGCAGTAACATATTTATGACTAAGTTTTTTCCTCTAACAAAGACTATGCAGCTACGATATAATATTACAGGTTTTAGAAAAGAAGACCGTGAGACACTAGCGCTTGCATGGTAAAGGATGAAGGAAGCCATCATGAACTGTCCAATTCATGGAATGAAGGACTGGTTAGTTATCCACTTATTTCATAATGACCTTAATCCAATGTCAAAGTCTATACTTCGTACGGTAGCTAGAGGAACGTTCATGAGCAAGCACGTTGAAGTTGCTAGAACATTTTATGATTTTTTGTTTATTATTATTCAGAATATCATATAAAAATCACCTTACAAGTATTGCATGGATCGGAAATAACAAATATCTTTATTCTTTCTGCAGTTTGTTTAGCTGATCATGACATCCTAGTCGAAGGATCCCCGGTTAAGGCACTTATTGTTGAGGATTCAGATGTTGAGACCATGGTTCTCTCCGCAATGCTACGTAAGTTCGACTGTGAGATTACTACGGCTAAGAATGGGAAAGAAGCAGTGCAACTGTTCAACTGTTCCTCGAGGGCTAGAAGTTGGACATTTTTTTCACAAGGACATGCCCGTAATGTCTGGGCTTGAGGTATTAGTTTTCCGTTTCTTTCATGAGGGATAAATAGCTATTTATTTTTGTTGAATAGTTTGCTTGAAAATGTACTTCTTGTCTTATTTTGCAGGAAATTGAGAAGATTCGTGCTTTGGGAGAAATTCATGTGAAGATTGTTGGAGTATCATTTGGTGATAATGCCCAAGAGGCGTTCATGAGGGTCGGTGTTGATGAATTTGTGCCCAAACCAATGAAGCTTGATTTTGTCGGGGCTATAATTCAGGAGGTCGTCAAGAAGAAGGACAAGAATAACGACATAGTCTAAGCCTAGCCAAGTTTCCTAGATAAATGGAGGGACTAAGATGTTGAGCTCATATATGAATGATCATACCTGCATTGTCGTATTTGTCTAGTTTTATCGTATTGTCTTCTTCTTTCCAGGTTCATGTTAAAGATTGTCTTTAGCAAGTAGGACAAGAGAGGCTACCAATAATTAGATTGATCCATGTAATATGTATCTCCTTCAATTTGAATGCATTAAATTTGGATTGCTTGTTATGTCTAAGGTTCCTAGAAATTGTGACGCTCCGGAACCGGTACCATGAGGATCCCAGCGAGCCCGCCGAAATCCGCACGATATCGATTCAGAGACGCCCCCCGACATGACGTGTGTGACGAATCACACAAGTGATGCCAGAGGAATTAGCACAAGCGGTAACATTACAACAGGATTACAATAGAGCCCACAAGATACATATTTTACAACAACGACTCCAACGAGTCAAGATACAAATATACAATACAAAGATCCAAATCATACAGAAGATCGAATACGTCCGAGTACGGACAAGATACAAAATTGGACTAAGAGTCCTGAAGATAACCAGCTGGCGTCCATAACCCCGCCTGTGCCAAGCCGGAAGGGTAACCTTGCTAATGTCGTCATCTTGTACCTGTCGAAGTCGGGCCATCGGTTGCCGACAAAAGGGAGGAAGCAAAAGAGAAAGGAAAAGGCGAGAGTAAGTACCAAGGAACGAACTCCGGCACGTACTTAGCGAGAATAGAAATGGCTATGCTCGCCGGGCGAGTATATATATATATCGCCTGGGGCTATATGGTAGGTTTAGCGGCAGCAAAACTATAACCAATAGAGACACGCTACAACATCCGTCTACTCAGATAAGATAAGAGAGCGCATAAGGTAACAGATAAATACTACACAAACATAACCCAGCCAAATACACATATCCCCTTCAACAATTGCGAAGAGGCAATGTAAAAGGCACTCAACGGTGGAAAAATTTTATTGGGTATCGGTTGTAGTAATGCTATATTACTACGCAAGTTATTAGCAGATTATTAGCAACAAGATAACGGTGTAAGTTGTTCTATGATCAATCTATACAATTCAAAGTCGTCCATAACCGCGGACACGGCTTATCGATAAGATGTACACCCTGCAGGGGTTGCCCAAATGTAACCATACGCATGCTCGACCCATTTACGACAGGTGGATGTCTCACAACAAGACCGTTCCCAGTTCCAAACGAAGGTATAGGGGGGCACCCAACTAAGCTACCCGTGACAAAGTTCGGCCGTACTCCGAGATGGACCCAGAGGTTGCGTAGGCGTCTAGGCGGGCACTAATGGCCAAGCACTAGATAAGTCGTCTAGCAATTATGCATTGCAGTACAGAATATAAACACCCGAAGGCAATAGGAAGTAAACACCCGAAGGCAACAGTATATAAACATGCATGCGCCAAATAAAACCAAGGTTGTGGCCCCCTTTTCAACTGACTTGAGAAAAGGTAATGGGGGAGGGGGGTCCCGATAATCGTCCCCACGCATGGGTAGAGCGCTCAATCTCGGAACAGATAACAAGAACTCGGGTCCTAGGGGACATTAGCAAGTCAAAGTTCCGATGCTTTCGCAAAGGGGCTCATAGATGCCTCTGCTTACAATTTTAGTTGTTAACAATAAAGTAAAGCATGTGTATCTCCAACAAACTAATATAGCATGTGACAACCTCCCAACAACCCAACATATCCTGATAACAGGTCGAGATAAACAACAGAGCCTAAACACGCCTACGACTCGCAAGGCTCAAACATCAAGCAACGACTATGGGTAAGGAATGATGCATATAGGATTATTATGGTAAACAAGTGAAATAGGACACGTGACTCGATAAAGAAGCGCAACATAAGGATAGCAATGTGAGGGAGAGTGTATAATATGTGAAGAGAGAGGGCTCGCCTATGGAAAGCTGCAGAAGAACTTGTCGGAGAACTCGTCGTATCTCACATCAACACTTCGTGATCCTATCCGGGAAGAAGCAAATGCTAGACAAACAACGGGTGCAAATCTTACAACTACGGATAAATAAGATCCAGCATGATCATATGCAGGCATGCATGACATGGCAACGATGATGGGATGCAACTTATCCAAATTAATCGGAGTCGGAACCCCGGACAAACAAATTAGGTTAGAGTTGTATTTCTACCGGCAAAGTTAACTGGTTGTTAGCATGGCATAGCATGGCAGGGGTGCGCTACTTCAATATTAAACGGAGCGAGGAAAACCCTAGTTGGAAATCCAAATACTCTGCATGTTATGTTAGGTGGGATGCACGAACTATCACGTCACGACATGATGCGAGATGCGAACAAATGAATGGATGGCATATTAATGTTCCTTGCATTTTTCTGATCAATTTTCATATAGAAAACATTTTCATATGAATTACAGATTAAAAGTTATTAAGGAAATAGTTTTTCAGCATTTTTAAATATAGAAACAGATTTATTTAAATAGAAAAGGGCCTGGAAATAATTTCCAGAAAGGGGGAAGGACCCCGGGTTAATTTTGAAGCATGCAAGGGGTTTTGAGGAAAGGCGTCGGTGGCAGGACCGCGGGTTGATAAAGGAAGAGTTTCAGGGGCCTAGATGCAAGATAGACAAGATCTGGATCTGGTGGGGATTTCTCACCGAGGGCTGGCCAGCCGCAGAGACTGACCGGTGGGGCCCAGGGCGCCACGCTGGCGAAGCGTGCGGGACGCACGGAAGGTGTTCGGCAGAAGTGCGCCGTGCGCGTTCCAGACGGTGACCACCTGCGGCTCGGGTTCGATGCGTGCGGGCGCCTTGGCGCGTCCCAGGAGG
The DNA here is from genome assembly GCF_022539505.1 of Lolium rigidum. Classification (NCBI taxonomy): domain Eukaryota; kingdom Viridiplantae; phylum Streptophyta; class Magnoliopsida; order Poales; family Poaceae; genus Lolium; species Lolium rigidum. The sequence continues at coordinate 70,079,908 of NC_061513.1, read as the reverse complement.
TGAGGCTTGGCGCGTCAGCTTCGTCTCGTCGTGGTGAACAAGGAGGTGGTGGCGCCGCTCACGGGAGGTCACCGGAACGCCGCCGGCGACGAGGACCAGGAACGCGAGGAGGAGCTCGGACTGGCCGGGCGAGGTCTGAAACCGCCGGTATCCTCGCCGGAACGCGGCTGCAGAGGTGAAGAAACCTCAGTGTTGAGGTCGATTCGGGGCTTCCTGTGTCGATTCCGAGCACCGGGAGGAAGAGGGAGATGCGACACGGCGATTGGTGGTGGCGGCGCTGCTCGAGGTGGAAGGGGGTGACGGCATGGACGAGGATTCTGCGACGGCCATGGGGAATTTGGGGTTTCTTCGTTGGCGTGGAGAGGAAGCAGAGGAGGGACGAGAGAGGCGTGGGCGAAGGGAAAAGGGAGGGAGTGGTCCATGCCAGCGATAAAGCAGAAGGGAGAGGGGAGCTTCACGCGGGAGAGGAGGGGGAGGACCACGCGCGGCAGGTGATCACGGTGGAGGCACGAGCCTGTCGTTGTCCATCTGCTGGCGAGGGGAAAAGAAGCGAGGAATTAGGGTTGCGTACCGCTTCGTTTGATGGAGGTAAAGTGGGTTGGGCTGAGAAAAGGAGAGGGCCAGATCGACTGGGCTAGATCGGGCCAGAGGGGGGAAATGCCGCGGGAAAGAGAGGGAGAGAGGCATAGGGATGGGTTTGGGTTTGCCTTTTTTTCTCTTTTAATTTTAAAAACTGTTTTGAAAACCAATTTGAAACAAAACCAAAGGAGCACAACAATTTTAATTGAATTTTGGAAACATTTGGAATAAATTTATTTCTAAAATAGTTTGGGTGTAGGGTTTTGTTAAATGAAAGAGGAGAGGGGGTTATTAAACCATATGAGAGGAGAAAACAAAATAATTAGGGTTTTAAAATAATTTTTATTTTGTAAAAACCATGGGTGATATGATGCATGATGCATGATGGTGCATAAAAAGAAAAGGACAAGCAGATCTATTAGGGATACTACCTTGGGCCGTTACAGAAATCAACAAAAAACTCAACGGAATTGGAATTGAATTAGCTAGGGATCTAGCTCGTTGGGGTCTCCTCCCTCATGTAGAACCGGAACTTTTGCCAATCCGCCCACGCCTTCTTCGGCATCTCAAAGTCGATGAACGATTCACCGACATTCACCTACAAGGTGATGCTATCGATGACGACTAGAGACATCTTCCTCTTCTTGCGCCACACTCACTCATTGACGATCGCTATCTAGAGGGGAAAGTATGGCGGGCATCCTCGATAGCACTCACAGAGGGTCACGAATAGGATGATTTGTTGAAGGATATGTGTCCCCATATCCAAGATTTGGATGTTGTAGAAGGCGAGGAGGCGCCAGAGGAAATGTGAGGTGCGGAACGAAAGGTCGCGCTCGACGGAGCTTAGGAAAATGATGAACTCACCCTTCTCCGGTGATGAGCGCAGATTGCACACTGTTGGGGAACCCGAAGAGGAAGGTATGATGAGCACAGTAGCAAGTTTTCCCTCAATAAGAAACCAAGGTTTAATCGACCAGTAGGACAAAGGCATGACTTCTGAAGGTGTTGCTAGCCGACTATTGGCAGGGCGTGGAACCTACACACAACACAACCAAAATACTATGCCCCAACATTACAGTGAGGTTGTCAATCTCACAAATTTTACTGAAAACAAAGGATTAAATGTATAGTGTGGAAAGAGATGTTTGCTTGCAGTCGAATGAAAAGAGAATAGTGCTAGCAGTATGTAAAAAGAACAGTATGATTGTATCAGTGTAAAAGAAACAAACGGGGTCCACAATTTACTAGAGGTGTATGTCCATAAAGATAAATAACATGATGGGTGAACAAATTACAGCTGGGCAATTGACAGAATAAAGACCATACATGACAAGATGATTACTATGAGATTCGTTTGGGCATTACAACATAATACATACATCATAATCCAACTGCGTCTATGACTAATAATCCACCTTCGGTATTAAGTTACAAGCAACAGATTATTGCATTAAGCAATGTCTGTAAAGTAAACAATAGAATTACCCTTTGATTAAACATTGTTGTTTTCTCCCTAGTCGCAACATCACATCTACAATATTAGAAGTTACTGTCACTCTTCCAGAAAATTAGAGGCATGAACCCACTATCAAGCATAAATACTCCTTCTTGGAGTCACAAGTACATATTTGGCCAGATCATCTACTAGCAATGGGGAGCATGCAAGATTACAAACATATGACAAATATATAGTCGATCTCAACATAGTATTTAATATTCATCGGATCCCAACAAACACAACATGTAGCATTACATAAGGATAATCTTGACCATGATAGGCAGCTCACAAGATCTTAACATGAGGCACAAATTGGAGAAGACAACCATCTAGCTACTGCTATGGACCCATAGTCCAGGGATGAACTATTCACGCATCACTTCAGAGGCAACCATGGTGATGTAGAGGCCTCCGGTGACGATCTCCCTCTCCGGCAGGGTGCCAGGAAGAGCTTCAGAACCCTTCCAAGCTACGGTTTGCAATGGCGGCAGCGACGAAACTTTTCGTGGATGGAGGCTCGGGTGTTTAGGGTTTTCCCGAGATCGTGAATAAATAGGTGGAAGGACGAGGTCGGTGGCTGCCTGGGGGCCCACACCACCCCTTGGTGCCGGCCCACCCTTGGCCGCGCCATGGGTGGTGTGGCCGCCTTGTGGCGCCTCCTCGCCCCCCCCCCTCTGGACTTTGTCTTCGTTACGGTAAAATATTGAATTCGGCTTTTGTTTCATCCAATTCCAAGAATATTTCCTGTACAAATTTTCTGAAATACAAAAACAGCAGAAAATAGGGAAATTCCACTATGGAATCTTGTTAATAGGTTAGTGCCGGAAAATGTATAAAAGTGGAACAAAGTGTAAATAAAACATATTGGAATTGGTGTAAAACAAGCATGGAGCATCAAAAACTATAGATATGTTTGCGACGTATCAAGCATCCCCAGGCTTAACTACTACTCTTCCTCGAGTAGGTAAGTGATAACAAAAATAGTTTTTGAGGTGACATGAAGCCAACACAATCTTGATCAAACTATTGTAAATCATTGTAAGCTGAGATCAAAGTACTCTAAACATAGGCATGATAGACATAATTCTAATTATAGAACTTAGCAACTATGTTATAACATGAGAAGTAACTCAAACAAAGGATCATGAATAATTGTGCATTGAAAGAAACTATTTGGTTATGAGTATAGAGAAAACATAGCAAAGTTGTACTCAGCGTGTCCATTATGAAGTAGCAAAACATAAATGCCAGAACACCTTTATAGCTCAAAGTGACTAGATACAAGTAATTTAAGAACATGCAATAGCATAATCATGAATCAATCAATAAGTCTTGGGACTATGCATAGTATACTCAGAATGACAACTTTGCTGTCTTAATTGGTGCATAAATCAAGAAGATGAAGACTCAACATAAAAGTAAAAGAAAGGCCCTTCGAAGAAGGAAGTAAGATTAACAAGTTTTATAAACCTTCCACAAAGTATGGTACTCATTAGCTTTGAGCTCTCCTTACGCCTATCATAAGCATCTTGAATGGTTAAAGCTAATGTGAGGGCATGCTTGACAAATCACAAGTCGAAAATATCGTGCCCCTTGAATACAAGTACCTAAACATCATGCTACTCAACTTAGGTCCCAGGTAAGTTCTTGTGATTGTAAGTATACAAGTATTATTGAGAATGCTAATGGGGTACCTCCTGCCCCATGATATAGAAGTACTCCTTCCGATATAGGAGCAATCACATACCAAAATTACAAGACAAACAAAGAATGATCATCTCAGCAATCCTTTTATGTGATCCTGACTGAACCGACGCATCCAACGGTGGAGACCACCAGTACGAGCGGGTTTGCCCCGTATACCGGCCGCCTGTACCGCTTGAACGGCTTCGTTAAGGTGTCGGGCTAGCTGGGGAAAATCCAGAAACCATCCATTCTTTCTTTCTCTCTCTCAAAACCTCAAACCCTAATCCCCTAGAATCATCGATTCTTCACCGATTTTGTTCGTCTGAGTTGGGGATTCTTCACATAGGTACGTTTCTCATCTGATCCATGTGCTATTTGCAGCAATGAATGGTTGAAATCTCGTATTGGGTACCTAGATGAGTTCATAGTTTGTGAAATTTCTTGTTGACTCTACACGTTCAAATTCAAAGTCTGCGCGTGTAATCGTTGTACAATACCATAGAAACCTAATGCCTACACTTTTTCTATGATTTTTTTTGCATCACAACGAGCTTTAGCGGTATGTTCCGTAAGAACTCGAGCAGTGGAGCTGGTGGCTCGAGCTGTCGTCCCGACTCGCGGAAGGATAAAGAAGTGCTCGAGAGCGACTTCAACAAGGAGTACAATAGGTTGTGATGGCGCGTGATGCACACGTCCGTTGGGAACCCCAAGAGGAAGGTCTGATGCGCATAGCAGTAATTTTTCCCTCAGAAAGAAACCCAGGTTATCGAATGATACGTCCCAACCATATCTATAATTTCTTATGTTCCATGCTACTTTTTTGATGATACTCACATGTTTTATACACATTATATGTCATTATTATGCATTTTCCGGCACTAACCTATTGACGAGATGCCGAAGAGCCAGTTGCTAGTTTCTGCTGTTTTTGGTTTCAGAAATCCTAGTAAGGAAATATTCTCGGAATTGGACGAAATCAACGCCCAGGGTCCTATTTTTGCACGAAGCTTCCAGAAGTCCGAAGAGGAAACGAAGTGGGGCCACGAGGTGGCGACACGCCAGGGCGGCGCGGCCTGGACCCTGGCCGCGCGGCCCTATTGTGTGGGCCCCTCGTGACGCCTCCTGACCTGCCCTTCCGCCTACTTAAAGTCTTCGTCGCGAAACCCCCAGTACCGAGAGCCACGATACGGAAAACCTTCCAGAGACGCCGCCGCCGCCAATCCCATCTCGGGGGATTAAGGAGATCGCCTCCGGCACCCTGCCGGAGAGGGGAATCATCTCCCGGAGGTCTCTTCATCGCCATGATCGCCTCCGGATCGATGTGTGAGTAGTCCAGCCCTCGACTATGGGTCCATAGCAGTAGCTAGAGGGTTGTCTTCTCCTCATTGTGCTATCATGTTAGATCTTGTGAGCTGCCTATCATGATCAAGATCATCTATTTGTAATTCTACATGTTGTGTTTGTTGGGATCCGATGAATATTGAATACTATGTCAAGTTGATTATCAATCTATCATATATGTTATTTATGTTCTTGCATGCTCTCCGTTGCTAGTAGAGGCTCTGGCCAAGTTGATACTTGTGACTCCAAGAGGGGGTATTTATGCTCGATAGTGGGTTCATGCTTCCATTAAATCTGGGACAGTGACAGAAAGTTCTAAGGTTGTGGATGTGTTGTTGCCACTAGGGATAAAACATCGATGCTTTGTCTAAGGATATTTGTGTTGATTACATTACGCACCATACTTAATGCAATTGTCTCGTTGTTTACAACTTAATACCGGAGGGGATTCGGATGATAACCTCGAAGGTGGACTTTTAGGCATAGATGCATGCTGGATAGCGGTCTATGTACTTTGTCGTAATGCCCTGATTAAATCTCATAGTACTCATCATGATATATGTATGTGCATTGTTATGCCTTCTTTATTTGTCAATTGCCCAACTGTAATTTGTTCACCCAACATCTGCTTATCTTATGGGAGAGACACCACTAGTGAACTGTGGACCCCGGTCCTATTCTTTACATCTGAAATACAATCTATCGCAATTGTTCTTTACTGTTCTTCGCAAACAATCATCATCTTCCACACAATACGTTTAATCCTTTGTTTTCAGCAAGCCGGTGAGATTGACAACCTCACTGTTACGTTGGGGCAAAGTACTCGTGATTGTGTTGTGCAGGTTCCACGTTGGCGCCGGAATCCCTGGTGTTGCGCCGCACTACACTCCGCCACCAACAACCTTCAACGTGCTTCTTGGCTCCTACTGGTTCGATAACCTTGGTTTCTTACTGAGGGAAAACTTGCTGCTGTGCGCATCACACCTTCCTCTTGGGGTTCCCAACAGACGTGTCATCTACGCGCATCATCGAACCAGTAGGAGATCAAGGACACGTGAAGGTTGTTGGCGGAGGAGTGTAGTGCGGCGCAACACCAGGGATTCCGGCGCCAACGTGGAACCTGCACAACACAATCAAAATACTTTGCCCCAACTTAACAGTGAGGTTGTCAATCTCACCGGCTTGCTGTAAACAAAGGATTAAACGTATGGTGTGGAGAATGATGTTTGTTTGCGAAGAACAACAGAGAACAGAGTTTGCAGTAGATTGTATTTCAGATGTAAAAGAATGGACCGGGGTCCTGATGTCTACGCACGCTTTTATTCCTATAGACAGTGTTGGGCCTCCAAGAGCAGAGGTTTGTAGAACAGCAGCAAGTTTCCCTTAACTGATTCACCCAAGGTTTATCGAACTCAGGGAGGTAGAGGTCAAAGATATCCCTCTCAAGCAACCCTGCAATTACGATACAAGAAGTCTCTTGTGTCCCCAACACACCTAATACACTTGTCATATGTATAGGTGCACTAGTTCGGCGAAGAGATAGTAAAATGCAAGTGATATGGATGTATATGAGCGGTAATAGCAATCTGAAATAAATATGGCAGCAAGTAAACATGCAGTAGAACAGTAAATAAACGGAAATTCGATATTCGGAAACAAGGCCTAGGGATCCTACTTTCACTAGTGGACACTCTCACTTTCACTAGTGGACACTCTCAACATTGATCACATAACTGAAACTACTCTACACTCTCTTGTTGGATAACAAAACCCATTCATTGTGTAGGGCTACAAGAGCTCCCTCAAGCCGGAGTTAACAAGCTCCACAACATTCGGAGTTCATATTTAAGTAACCTTTAGAGTGCATAATAGACCATTGCAATTATATCGAGTACTAACATAGCATGCACACTCGTCACCGTCAGAGCTATGAAAGGGGAATAGATCGCATCAATACTATCATAGTAATAGTTAACTTCATAATCTACAAGAGATCACAATCATAGCTTATACCAAGTACTACATGATGCACACACTATCAACATTACATCATGGAGGAGGAATAGACTACTTTAATAACATCACTAGAGTAGCACATAGATGATATTCAACTAGATCACAAAGCTCATGATCACATAAAGATCACATGGGAGAGAGAGATGAACCACATAGCTACGGTACAACCCTTAGCCTCGGGGGAGTGATACGTCCCAAACGTATCTATAATTTCTTATGTTCCATGCTACTTTTATGATGATTCTCACATGTTTTATACACATTATATGTTATTATTATGCATTTTCCGGCACTAACCTATTGACGAGATGCCGAAGAGGCAGTTGCTGTTTTCTGCTGTTTTTGGTTTCAGAAATCCTAGTAAGGTAATATTCTCGGAATTGGACGAAATAACCGCCCAGGGTCCTATTTTTGCACGAAGCTTCCAGAAGACCGGAGAGGAAACGAAGTGGGGCCATGGGGCGCCGCCACAGTAGGGCGGCGCGGCCACCGAGGGCGCGCGCGGCCCTGCTGTGTGGGGCCCCCGTGACGCCCTTGACCTGCCCTTCCGCCTACTTAAAGTCTTCGTCGCGAAACCCCCAGTACCGAGAGCCACGATACGGAAAACCTTCCAGAGACGCCGCCGCCGCCAATCCCATCTCGGGGGATTCAGGAGATCGCCTCCGGCACCTCGCCGGAGAGGGGAATCATCTCCCGGAGGTCTCTTCATCGCCATGATCGCCTCCGGATCGATGTGTGAGTAGTCCACCCCTCGACTATGGGTCCATAGCAGTAGCTAGATAGTTGTCTTCTCCTCATTGTGCTATCATGTTAGATCTTGTGAGCTATCTATCATGATCAAGATCATCTATTTGTAATTCTTCATGTTGTGTTTGTTGGGATCCGATGAATATTGAATACTATATCAAGTTGATTATCAATCTATCATATATGTTATTTATGTTCTTGCATGCTCTCCGTTGCTAGTAGAGGCTCGGCCAAGTTGATACTTGTGACTCCAAGAGGGGGTATTTATGCTCGATAGTGGGTTCATGCCTCCATTAAATCGGGACACCGACGAAAAGTTCTAAGGTTGTGGATGTGTCTGTTGCCACTAGGGATAAAACATCGATGTTTTGTCTAAGGATATTTGTGTTGATTACATTACGCACCATACTTGATGCAATTGTCCGTTGTTTGCAACTTAATACTTGGAAGGGGTTCGGATGATAACTCTGAAAGTGGAATTTTTAGGCATAGATGCATGCTTGGATAGCGGTCTATGTACTTTGTCGTAATGCATCGATTAAATCTCATTGTACTCATCATGATATATGTATGTGCATTGTTATGCCTTCTTTGTTTGTCAATTGCCCAACCGTAATTTGTTCACCCAACATCTCGCTTATCTTATGGGAGAGACACCACTAGTGAACTGTGGACCCCGGTCCTATTCTTTACATCCGAAATACAATCTACCGCAATTGTTCTTTACTGTTCTTCGCAAACAATCATCATCTTCCACACAATACGTTTAATCCTTTGTTTACAGCAAGCCGGTGAGATTGACAACCTCACTGTTACGTTGGGGCAAAGTTCTGTGATTGTGTTGTGCAAGTTCCACGTTGGCGCCAGAATCCCTGGTGTTGTGCCGCACTACACTCCACCGCCATCAACCTTCAACGTGCTTCTTGACTCCTACTAGTTCGATAAACCTTGGTTTCTTACTGAGGGAAAACTTGCCGCTGTACGCATCACACCTTCCTCTTGGGGTTCCCAACGGACATGTGTCTTACACGCCATCAAGCATTTTTTCTGGCGCCATTGCCGGGGAGATCAAGACATGCTGCAAGGGGAGTCTCCCACATCAAATATCTTTACTTTGTGTTTTGATATAATGCAGCAAACAAAGTAGTAAATAAAGTAAAGTAAAGCAAGACAAAAACAAAGTAAAGAGATTGGAAGTGGAGACTCCCCTTGCGGCGTGTCTTGATCTCCCGGCAACGGCGCCGTAAAAAATGTTTGATGCGTGTAGTTGACACGTCCGTTGGGAACCCCAAGAGGAAGGTGTGATGCGCACAGTAGCAAGTTTTCCCTCGAAAGAAACCAAGGTTTATCGAACCAGGAGGAGCCAAGAAGCACGTTGAAGGTTGATGGCGGAGGAGTGTAGTGCGGCGCAACACCGTGGATTCCGGCGCCAACGTGGAACCCGCACAACACAATCACGTAACTTTGCCCCAACGTAACAGCGAGGTTGTCAATCTCGCCGGCTTGCCGTAAACAAAGGATTAGATGTATAGTGTGGATGATGATGGTTGTTTGCAAAGAACAAGAAAGAACAATTGCAGCAGTTTGTATTTCAGATGTAAAGAATAGGACCGGGGTCCACAGCTCACTAGCGGTGTCTCTCCCATAAGATAGCAGTATGTTGGGTGAACAAATTACAGCTTGGGCAATTGACAAATAAAGAAGGCATAACAATGCACATACATATATCATGATGAGTACTATGAGATTTAATCGTAGCATTACGACAAAGTACATAGACCGCTATCCAAAGCATGCATCTATGCCTAAAAAGTCCACCTTCAGAGTTATCATCCGAACCCCTCCAAGCATTAAGTTGTAAACAACAGACAATTGCATTAAGTATGGTGCGTAATGTAATCAACACAAATATCCTTAGACAAAGCATCGATATTTTATCCCTAGTGGCAACAAAGACATCCACAACCTTAGAACTTTCTGTCATCGTCCCGCATTTAATGGAGGCATGAACCCACTATCGAGCATAAATACTCCCTCTTGGAGTCACAAGTATCAACTTGGCCAGAGCCTCTACTAGCAACGGAGAGCATGCAAGAACATAAATAACATATATGATAGATTGATAATCAACTTGACATAGTATTGAATATTCATCGGATCGGCCAACAAACACAACATGAAGGATTATAAATAGATGATCTTGATCATGATAGGCAGCTCACAAGATCTGACATGATAGCACAATGGGGAGAAGACGACCATCTAGCTACTGCTATGGACCCATAGTCCAGGGGTGAACTACTCACACATCGATCCGGAGGCGATCATGGCGATGAAGAGACCTCCGGGAGATGATTCCCCTCTCCGGCAGGGTGCCGGAGGCGATCTCCCGAATCCCCCGAGATGGGATTGGTGGCGGCGGCGTCTCTGGAAGGTTTTCCGTATCGTGGCTCTCGGTAATGGGGGTTTCGCGACGGAGGCTTTAAGTAGGCGGAAGGGCAGGTCAAGAGGCGCCACGGGGGCCCCACACAACAGGGCCGCGCGGGCCCCTTGCTGGTCGCGCCGCCCTTTTGTGGCGGCGCCTCGTGGCCCCACTTCGTGACTCCTTCGGTCTTCTGGAAGCTTCGTGCAAAAATAGGACCCTGGGCGTTGATTTCGTCCAATTCCGAGAATATTTCCTTACTAGGATTTCGAAACCAAAAATAGCGAGAAAACAACAATCGGCTCTTCGGCATCTCGTCAATAGTTTAGTGCCGGAAAATGCATAAATATGACATATAATGTGTATAAAACATGTGAGTATCATCATAAAAGTAGCATGGAACATAAGAAATTATAGATACGTTTGGGACGTATCAGTGGACACAAATGACATAGTTTTTGGCTCAAGGATTTGGATGCACGAGAAGAATTCCTCTCAATACAAGGCTTAGGCTAGCAAGGTTGTTTGAAGCAAACACAAGATAATTTCTGAAGTGACATGCTATCATAATCTTGATCATACTATTGTAAAGCATATGAGATGAATGCAGCGATTCGAAGCAATGATGAAGATAATGAGTAAACTAATGAATCATATAGCAAAGACTTTTCAAAAATAATACTTTCAAGACAAGCATCAATAAGACTTGCATAAGAGTTACTCATAAAGCAATAAATTCGAAGTAAAAGCATTGAAGCAACACAAAGGAGATATAAGTTTCAGCGGTTTCTTTCAACTTTAACATGTATATCTCATGGATAATTGTCAACACAAAGTAATATAACAAGTGCAATAGGTAAACATGTAAGAATCAATGCACACAGTTGACACAAGTGTTTGCTTCTAAGATAGAAAGAATAGGCAAACTGACTCAACAATAAAGTAGAAGATAGGCCCTTCGCAGAGGGAAGCATTGATTACTATATTTATGCTAGAGCTTTTCATTTTGAAAACAAGAAACAATTTTGTCAACGGTAGTAATAAAGCATATGAGTTATGTATAAGATATCTTATAAGTTGCAAGCCTCATGCATAGTATACTAATAGTGCTCGCACCTTGTCCTAATTAGCTTGGATTAACACCGATTATCATTGCATAGCATATGTTTCAACCAAGTGTCACAAAGGGGTACCTCTATGCCGCCTGTACAAAGGTCTAAGGAGAAAGCTCGCATTGGATTTCTCGCTTTTGATTATTCTCAACTTAGACATCCATACCGGGACAACATAGACAACTAATACGTCTCCGACGTATCGATAATTTCTTATGTTCCATGCCACATTATTGATGATATCTACATGTTTTATACACATTATATGTCGTATTTATGCATTTTCCGGCACTAAACTATTAACGAGATGCCGAAGAGCCAGTTGCTGTTTTCCGCTGTTTTTGGTTTTAGAAATCCTACAATCAACGCCCAGGGTCCTATTTTTGCACGAAGCTTCCAGAAGACCGAGGGGGAAAGGAAGTGGGGCCACGAGGCGCCGCCACAACAGGGCGGCGCGGCCCAGGCCTTGGCCGCGCCGGCCTGGCGTGTGGGGCCCTCGTGTGGCCCCTCGCGTTGCCCTTCCGCCTACTTAAAGACTTCGTCGCGAAACCCCCAGTACCGAGAGCCACGATACGGAAAACCTTACTGAGACGCCGCCGCCGCCAATCCCATCTCGGGGGATTCTGGAGATCACCTCCGGCACCCTGCCGGAGAGGGGAATCATCTCCCGGAGGACTCTTCACCGCCATGGTCGCCTCCGGAGTGATGAGTGAGTAGTTCACCCCTGGACTATGGGTCCATAGCAGTAGCTAGATGGTTTTCTTCTCCTCATGTGCTTCATTGTCGGATCTTGTGAGCTGCCTAACATGATCAAGATCATCTATCCGTAATTCTATATGTTGTGTTTGTCGGGATCCGATGGATAGAGAATACTATGTTATGTTGATTATCAATCTATTACCTATGTGTTGTTTATGATCTTGCATGCTCTCCGTTATTAGTAGAGGCTCTGGCCAAGTTTTTACTCTTAAATCCAAGAGGGAGTATTTATGCTCGATAGTGGGTTCATGCCTCCATTAAATGCAGGACGATGACGTAAAGTTCTAAGGTTGTGGATGTGCTGTTGCCACTAGGGATAAAACATTGATGCTATGTCCGAGGATGTAGTTATTGATTACATTACGCACCATACTTAATGCAATTGTCTGATGTTTGCAACTTAATACTGGAAGGGGTTCGGATGATAACCCGAAGGTGGACTTTTTAGGCATAGATGCATGCTGGATAGCGGTCTATGTACTTTGTCGTAATGCCCAATTAAATCTCACAATATTCATCATATCATGTATGTGCATTGTTATGCCCTCTTTATTTGTCAATTGCCCGACCGTAATTTGTTCACCCAACATGCTATTTATCTTATGGGAGAGACACCTCTAGTGAACCGTGGACCCCGGTCCATTCTTTACATCTGAAATACAATCTACCGCAATACTTGTTCTTTACTATTCTCTCGCAAACAATCATCATCCACACTATACATCTAATCCTTTGTTACAGCAAGCCGGTGAGATTGACAACCTCACTGTTTCGTTGGGGCAAAGTACTTTGGTTGTGTTGTGCATGTTCCACGTTGGCGCCGGAATCTCTGGTGTTGCGCCGCACTACATCCCACCGCCATCAACCTTCAACGTGCTTCTTGGCTCCTCCTGGTTCGATAAACCTTGGTTTCTTTCTGAGGGAAAACTTGCCGCCGTACGCATCACACCTTCCTCTTGGGGTTCCCAACGGACGCGTGATGTACGCGTATCAAGACTGTTTTCTGGCGCCGTTGCCGGGGAGATCAAGACATGCTGCAAGGGGAGTCTCCACAATCCAATCTCTTTACTTTGTTTTTGCCTTGCTTTATTTTATTTACTACTTTGTTTGCTGCACTTATATCAAAACACAAAAAAAATTAGTTGCTAGCTTTACTTTATTTACTGTCTTACACTCTATATCGAAAAACACAAAAAAATTAGTTACTTGCATTTGCTTTACTTATTTCAACATGTTTCCTTTTAATTTTACCGTAAAAGATATACCTGTGGGACAAGGGTCTATAATTGGAAGAGATAATATAGAAGAATTTTTCACCCACGTTAGTATGCATGAAGATCTTAAAGATATACCCCTTGCAAAAGCTGTCCCTACTTATGAAGATGCCTCTGTTTGTTTGGTACGCATGATGGAAGCTAGATTTATTAGTCTCAACCCCATGATACAACACATGTTTCTTACACTTTCTGATATGGAGCGGGGAGAGAAGAGAGATTTTGTTCTAAAAGTCTTAGTGCGGGAATTTGCAGATATAGCTAAAGAAGCTAGAAAAGTTTTTAGTAAGCATGAAAGGCTTGGAATGATCACCGATTTTAAAAGAACACTTGAAAAAATGGATATGGATAGAATTAAGTACACTAATAATGTTAATAATGGTGGGGAGATTAAGGCACCAATACCATGTAAGCTCCTAGCGATGCATGAAGCTCTAGAAGATAATTATGCTTGGCTTGTTCCTGAAAATTTGTTTGATGAGAGTAGCAAGCCCAAGACTAATGAAAAGGGAGCCGCTGAAACTTATGTATCCAACATATTATGCATGGTTGAGAAAACTCCCAACACCCCCGGTAATGATATCAATGCTTCATCTCTTGATAACACTTGATAAACACTTTCTGCGCCTAGCTGAAAGGCGTTAAAGAAAAGCGCTTATGGGAGACAACCCATGTTTTTACTACAGTATTTTTGTTTTATATTTGAGTCTTGGAAGTTGTTTACTACTGTAGCAACCTCTCCTTATCTTAGTTTTGTGCATTGTTGTGCCAAGTAAAGTCGTTGATAGTAAGGTTCATACTAGATTTGGATTACTGCACGTAAAATGCATTTCTTTTTCGTCACGAATTTCGACATACCTCTCTGTAGGTAGCTCAGAAAAATATGCCAATTTACGTGCGTGATCCTCAGATATGTACGCAACTTTCATTCAATTTGGGCATTTTCATTTGAGCAAGTCTGGTGCCTCAATAAAATCTATCTTTACGGACTGTTCTGTTTTGACAGATTCTGCCTTTTATTTCCCATTGCCTCTTTTGCTATGATGGATGAATTTCTTTGTTCCATTAATGTCCAGTAGCTTTATGCAATGTCCAGAAGTGTTAAGAATGATTGTGTCACCTCTGAACATGTTAATTTTTATTGTGCACTAACCCTCTAATGAGTTGTTTCGAGTTTGGTGTGGAGGAAGTTTTCAAGGATCAAGAGAGGGAAATGATGCAATATGATCGAGGAGAGTGAAAGCTCTAAGCTTGGGGATGCCCCGGTGGTTCACCCCTGCATATAAGAAGAATCAAGGGTCTAAGCTTGGGGATGCCCAAGGCATCCCCTTCTTCATCGACAACATTATCAGGTTCCTCCCCTGAAACTATATTTTTATTCCATCACATCTTATGTACTTTGCTTGGAGCGTCGGTTTGTTTTTGTTTTCGTTTTGTTTGAATAAAATGGATCCTAGCATTCATTGTGTGGGAGAGATACACGCTCCGCTGTTGCATATGGAGAAATATGTCCTTAGGATTTACTCATAGTATTCATGGCGAAGGTTGAATCTTCTTCGTTAAATTGTTATATGGTTGGAATCGGGAAATGCTACATGTAGTAATTCTAAAATGTCTTGAATAATTTGATACTTGGCAATTGTTGTGCTCATGTTTAAGCTCTTGCATCATATACTTTGCACCCATTAATGAAGAAACACCTAGAGCTTGCTAAATTTGGTTTGCATATTTGGTCTCTCTAAAGTCTAGATAATTTCTAGTAATGAGTTTTGAACAACAAGGAAGACGGTGTAGAGTCTTATAATGTTTACCATATGTCTTTTATGTGAGTTTTGCTGCACCGGTTCATCCTTGTGTTTGTTTCAAACAACCTTGCTAGCCTAAACCTTGTATCGAGAGGGAATACTTCTCATGCATCCAAAATCCTTGAGCCAACCACTATGCCATTTGTGTCCACCATTCCAAAGTAAATTGCTTGAGTGCTACCTTTAAAATTTCCATTCTTTACCTTTGCAATATATAGCTCATGGGACAAATAGCTTAAAAACTATTGTGGTATTGAATATGTACTTATGCACTTTATCTCTTATTAAGTTGCTTGTTGTGCGATAACCATGTTTTCCGGGGACGCCATCAACTACTCTTTGTTGAATATCATGTGAGTTGCTATGCATGTCCGTCTTGTCTGAAGTAAGGGAGATCTACCACTTTAATGGTTAGAGCATGCATATTGTTATAGAAGAACATTGGGCCGCTAACTAAAGCCATGAATCATGGTGGAAGTTTCAGTTTTGGACATATATCCTCAATCTCATATGAGAACACTAATTGTTGCTACATGCTTATGCATTAAAGAGGAGTCCATTTTCTGTTGTCTATGTTGTCCCGGTATGGATGTCTAAGTTGAGAATAATCAAAAGCGAGAAATCCAAAATGCGAGCTTTCTCCTTAGACCTTTGTACAGGCGGCGTAGAGGTACCCCTTTGTGACACTTGGTTAAAACATGTGTATTGCGATGATCCCGGTAGTCCAAGCTAATTAGGACAAGGTGCGGGCACTATTAGTATACTATGCATGAGGCTTGCAACTTGTAAGATATAATTTACATGATACATATGCTTTATTACTACCGTTGACAAAAATGTTTCTTGTTTTCAAAATAAAAGCTCTAGCACAAATATAGCAATCGATGCTTTCCTCTTTGAAGGCCTTTCTTTTACTTTTATGTTGAGTCAGTTCACCTATCTCTCTCCACCTCAAGAAGCAAACACTTGTGTGAACTGTGCATTGATTCCTACATACTTGCATATTGCACTTGTTATATTACTCTATGTTGACAATTATCCATGAGATATACATGTTACAAGTTGAAAGCAACCGCTGAAACATAATCTTCTTTTGTGTTGCTTCAATACCTTTACTTTGATTTATTGCTTTATGAGTTAACTCTTATGCAAGACTTATTGATGCTTGTCTTTAAGTACTATTCATGAAAAGTCTTTGCTTTATGATTCAGTTGTTTACTCATGTCATTACCATTGTTTTGATCGCTGCATTCATTACATATGTTTACAATAGTATGATCAAGGTTATGATGGCATGTCACTCCAGAAATTATCTTTTTTATCGTTTACCTGCTCGGGACGAGCAGGAACTAAGCATGGGGATCCTGATACGTCTCCGACGTATCGATAATTTCTTATGTTCCATGCCAAATTATTGATGATATCTACATGTTTTATACACATTATATGTCGTATTTATGCATTTTCCGGCACTAACCTATTAACGAGATGCCGAAGAGCCAGCTTGTCGTTTTCTCGCTGGTTTTGGTTTCAGAAATCCTACAAAGGAAATATTCTCGGAATTGGACGAAATCAACGCCCAGGGTCCTATTTTTGCACGAAGCTTCCAGAAGACCGAGGGGGAAAGGAAGTGGGGCCACGAGGCGCCGCCACAACAGGGCGGCGCGGCCCAGGCCTTGGCCGCGCCGGCCTGGCGTGTGGGGCCCTCGTGTGGCCCCCCGCGTTGCCCTTCCGCCTACTTAAAGCCTTCGTCGCGAAACCCTGTTATCACCAGAATTTGACCAAGGTGGAAGTAGGCCACGATCGAGATAAGCTTGAAGGTTATATATGGAGAGAATGTGAAGATCGGCCTTGTGTGCAAAGTTGGGCTAGATGGCCCATTTATCTGTAATATATTAGATCGTATCTTAAATTTAGGAGTTAGAGTTTTACCCGTGCACGGTTAGGTGCACGCCTAAATTAGAAAGTCCGCTGGACTATAAATATGTATCTAGGGTTTATGGAATAAACAACAACTCACGTTCGACCCCAAACAAACCAATCTCGGCGCATCGCCAACTCCTTCGTCTCGAGGGTTTCTATCAGGTAAGCGACATGTCTGCCTAGATCGCATCTTGCGATCTAGGCGAGCACAAGCCCCACGTTGTTCATGCGTTGCTCGTACTCGAAGCGCTTTTGATGGCGAGCAACGTAGTTATCGTAGATGTGTTAGGGTTAGCATTGTTCTTCGTTTAAGCATGCTTACGTAGTGCAACCCTTGCATATCTAGCCGCCCTCACACCTATCTCGGGTGTGGGGGCGGCACCCCGCTTGATCATCATTTAGTAGATCTGATCCGTTACGATTGCTCCTTGTTCTACAAGGATTAGTTTAATATACTGCAATAGTTAGGCCTTACAAAGGGGGGAGGATCCGGTGGCACGTAGGGTGGCGTTCGCAAGTCCTAAACAGGATGTTCCGAGGATCAACTTCATGTTGGTTTTTAGGCCTTGTTTAGGATCGGCTTACGAGCACCGTGCGTGGCCGCGAGGCCCAACCCGGAGTAGGATGATCCGATTATGCGGTGAAAACCCTAAATCGTCGTAGATCTCATTAGCTTTATCTTGATCAAGCAGGACCACCAAGTATTCGTGCACCCCGTACGAATCATGGGTGGATCGGCTCTTTGAGCCGATTCACGGGATAACCCGAGAGCCGATCGAGGCTCGTATTTAATGTTTACATGTATGCCCTGCGAGAAACTAAGCGAGGCATCCCCATCACCTTCCCGACCAGGTATAGGTCAGGTGGCACGCCCTTGCACTTCGCATCGCCGCGTGTGACCAGAAGAGCATTGCGGGCCGTCGCTCGGAGGGGTCTCGGCCAGCCGCAGCTCTAGGCTCTTCCCGGCTCTACGGTGTTGACAAGGCCGCTGCCCGCCGGTGGGTTTTGGCAGTCAACACATTCACGGCACGCCGGTGGGACAAACGTCTACATCAACCACATCGCCATCTACATCCGAGATGGCGGACGGCACGCCGGTCACCTACGAGGAGCTGCCCGACGAGCTCAAGAAGCAATACAACGAGATCAAGGCCACCCTCGAAGCCGACCTCATCGGCTCATATCACAGAACCCGTTCGCATGGCGTCAGGCGGAAGGAGTTCTCACCGGAAGGCGCACTCGATGAAGTGGACCTAACTGTCCCGTCAGAGGAACGTACCAGGGCCGTACGCCATGAGATTGGTGACATGGTGGCTCACTCGTTGCGTCTCCATTCCGGGAGCCTGGTGAATACTTTGGAGCATGTCGCCGTTCGGATGATCAAGGAGGTCATGAAGAATCAGCACTCTTTGTTAGAGCCAGCTCTCAGGACCTACCAAGGAAAAGTGCCACTCCAGCCCCGTCTGCCGTTGTCGCGCACATCGGCGGCACCAGGAGCGCATAATTCACCGGCGCGTACCGTTGACAGGATTAACGGTACTCACCCTGGGAGGTGCCAACCAGGATATCCGTTCAACATCAACATGATAGAACTGAGGCACCCCCTTGATGAAGATAAAGGCGAGGGCAACTGCTCTCGTGGAAAAGACAAGGAAAAGGCTGCTCCATGTGATCGGCCCCGACACCGCCAAAACATCCTGGTAATGATCAAGGTAGAAGCCGACGCTAGTAATCGGCCCGTTGTATCCGTATCACCCGCTCTCCCAGTATGCGGCGTCGACCTCACAGGTGACGGGAAGCTAGGGTACGGGTTCACATCAGCTGATGAGCTAGAGGAAGTTGACATCGGTCCCGGGGATAAGCCTCGACCTACTTTTATCG
Source organism: Lolium rigidum (assembly GCF_022539505.1). NCBI lineage: Eukaryota > Viridiplantae > Streptophyta > Magnoliopsida > Poales > Poaceae > Lolium > Lolium rigidum. Next base: position 70,060,862 of record NC_061513.1, on the reverse strand, counting down.
AGCAAGAAGTTAGATCCGCAGCTCGGGGGACGGATGATAGCCCTGTTGAAGGAATACCCGATTGCTTTGCATGGGATTACACGGAGATGCCGGGTTGGACAGGAGCATCATTGAGCATCGCCTCCCCCGAAGAAAGGATTTCGGCCGTTCCAACAACGAGCACGTCGGATGAGGGCCGAGATTCCGGAAGAAGTCAAGAAGGAGATTGAGAAAATGTTGGCCGCCGGATTCATCGAGGCCATGCGGGTATGCTCGAGTGGATCTCCGATATCGTTCCGGTGGAGAAGAAGGACGGCCGATGGCGCGTGGCCATCGATTTCCGAGATCTTAACAGAGCTACCCCAAAGGACGAATATCCGATGCCCGTGGCGGAAACATTGATAAACGCCGCTGCCGGCCACAAGGTGTTGAGCTTCATGGATGGCAACGCCGGTTATAATCAGATTTTCATGGCTCCGGAAGACATACACAAGACCGCATTCGGGGTACCGGGGCGGTAGGCTTGTTCGAGTACGTGGTCATGACCTTTGGGTTGAAGAATGCTCGGTGCAACGTACCAACGAGCCATGAATTATATATTTCATGATCTGATCGGCAAGTTGGTGGAGATCTATATCGACGACGTGGTGGTCAAATCGGTCTCCATGGAGGGGCACTTGGACGATCTACGGCGCGTCCTAGACCGGACTCGGAAATTCGGGCTGAGAATGAATCCGAAGAAGTGTGCCTTTGGCGTGACGGCTGGTCAATTCCTAGGTTTTCTCGGTTCATGAACGGGGAATTGAGATCGGCTCTGAAAAGTCGGGAGGCGGTGCGTACCATGCAGCCGCCGACCACGAAAAAGGAGCTTCAACGCCTCATCGGCAAGATCAATTTCGTCCGGCGGTTCATCTCTAATCCGTCGGGACGAATCGAGCCGTTCATGGCGCCGGTGAAGACTAAATCCGACGACGAGTTTCATTGGGGGCGAACGAACGAACGAGGCGTTTGATGAAATTAAGCGATATCTGACGACGCCGCCTGTGCTAGTTCCGCCCCGGCAAGACAGGCCATTCTACATCTACCTGTCAGTAGCTGACACGTCCATTGCTTCAGTGGTGGTGCAACTTTACGATGGCGTTGAGAGAGTCGTTTTCTACCTCAGCAGAAGGATGCTGGACGCGGAGACAAGATACCCTGAGGTCGAGAAACTTTGCCTCTCGCTTATTCTTCACCTGCACCAAGCTTCATCACATCCTTCGACGGCAGAGATCATCGTCATCCGTAAATCGGACGTCGTCAAACACATGTTGTCGGCCCTCGTTTTGAAAGGCCGACTCGGTAAATGGATGCTCGCGCTCGTCGAATTTGATCTCCGGCACCGGCTCGCGAAGGCGATCAAGGGCCAAGCGTTGGCCGATCTCATCGCCGAACGGATCAGCACCAATATAGCGGCACTATCCATACGTGCATGGGCTATGTTCTTCGATGGATCGGTTTGTGACGATGGTTGCGGCATCGGCATTCCGCTCGTATCGCCTCGGGGGCGGAATACTCCTTCTCCATCAGGTTATCTACCCCTTGCACCAATAACGTAGCAGAATATGAGGCAATACGTAAGGGAATGGAATTGCTATTGGAAGCTGGAGCGGAGGCTGTAGAGCTCTTTGGAGACTCAAAGTTGGTGATTAACCAGCTCACGGAGGAATATAATTGCGAAAGTGAATCACTGTTCCCATATTGGGTGGAATGCCGTGAGTTGATGACGCAGTTCCGGTACATCAACTTTAATTGGATCCCAAGGTCCCGGAATACCGATGCCAACAATCTCGCACAAATGGCGTCAGGCTACATAGATATAGCCGACGGATCGGAAGTTCAGATACAATTCCTGGAACGCAGAATGATTGGAGAGCCGAGATCTTCGATTATTTGAAAGATTCGGCTCGGGGGCACCTAAACGGGTAAGATACGAGAGCCATGAAGTATGTCCTTATAGGAGACGATATGTTCTACAGGACATTGGAAGGGTTGCTACTCAAGTGCCTAGGACCGACCGAGTCTAATCGGCTCTTACATGAGGTGCATGAAGGCGCCCGTGGAACACATCAGTCGGCTCATAAGATGAAGTGGTTGATCAGGCGATCAGGGTTTTATTGGCCCACTATGCTTGAAGATTGCTTCAATTATTACAGGGGGTGCCAAGCATGTCAGATGTTTGGAAAAATTCAGATGGTGCCAGCATCAGCGATGAACCCCATCATCAAGCCTTGGCCGTTTCGGGGGTGGGGCATGGATATGATCGGCAAAATCCATCCGGCATCAAGTAAAAAACATGAATGGATTTTGGTTATCACAGATTACTTCACCAAGTGGGTGGAAGCCGTCCCTATGAAAAAGGTGAAATCAGAGGACGTGATCAAGTTTGTGAAAGAACACGTCATTCATAGGTTTGGAATTCCTCAGACTATCACGACCGATGGAGGTTCGGTCTTTACTTCTAAAGAATTCAGGAAGTTCTGTGATGACGTAGGGATCAAACTGATCCGATCATCCCCATACTATGCTCAAGCTAACGGACAGGCCGAGGCGTCCAATCGAGCCTCGATCAAGCCGATCAAGAGGAAAATTGACGAGAACCCTCGGGATTGGCACGAGAAGTTATCGAAGCATTATGGGCCTACCGCATGTCGTGCCATGGAGCTATAAAGACCTCGCCGTACCAGCTTGTCTATGGACGGAGGCCGTATTGCCTTGGGAAATTACGGCTGGATCAAGACGTGTCACGTTTCGAATGATCCGACGAGTCGAAGAATATGCAGCTTTGATGATCGACACTATTGAGGACGCAATAGAACTCAGGCTTTGGTCGTTGGAGAAGATTAAGGAGAACAAAGCCAGGGTGGCTCGTGCTTACAACAAAAAGGTTAGGCCAAAGGAGTTCCAAGTTGGCGATCTTGTGTGGGAAGGCTGTGTTGCCATTGGGAACCAGGGATAAGGCATATGGCAAGTGGTCTCCTAATTGGCACGGTCCGTACAAAGTTGTCCAGGCCTTGAAGGGTAATGCATACATGCTGGAGGAATTGAGCGGCGAAAAGTTCCCCGTGGCTGTTAATGGTCAACACCTCAAGAAATATTTCCCAAGCATGTGGGATGATGGACAGTAAGATGTGGGGGCCGATTCCAGAATCGGCCAGTAAAAAAAAGATATATATATATATATATAGAAAATCACAGCCGATGTACAGGCATCGACTTGAGAAAACGTATGGAGATTAACAGTATACAAGTACAGCCGATGCACGGGCATCGACTTCAGAGAACATAGCCGATACGCCGATATCGACTTTAGCGAAATAAGTTTATACAACAGCTTGGCCTCGGACAGCAAGATGAGCCGATATTCTGCCGTCGGCTCCTCGTACGACAACTCCATTCGACAATCGGCAAGGGAGCGAAATTAATTAAGGGATTTTCTTCATTGATAAGGGGATTTCTTACAAAGAAAGAGCCGATTGCTCGGGAAGGAAGAACAAAAGAAGGGTCTATTGACCAATCTACTACTCGCTAGGCCTATACTAGTAGATCTTAATCTACGGGCCATCGCTTCCCTTCGTCGTCGTCCTCGGAACTCTCATCGGTACCGCTGCCGATGGGTTCCTCGTCGCTGCTCCCATAGCCCTCTACGGGAGCTTCATCTTCGTCTTCATCGTCGCTCGCCGTCGTCGTCCCACCACATGCGGAGGCGCTTCGGCTGGCGGGTAACCCTCGAGGGAGTCGTCGTCGTCGTCGTCTTCCTCTTCCTCTTCTTCGAGAGGTGGGGCAGCCGTCCCGGGGGAACCGGTCGTCCTCGCTCTCCGACTCCAGCTTCCCGACGGCGAGGAACCGAAGATCTTCGTCCCCGCCGGTCGTGGACCGGGTCGTCTTCGGACCGGACAGAGGAGGCGTGGTCTTCCGGGTCCCATGCTTCGGGGCGCGGATGTCCGGTGGCGTCTCGCGGGAGGAGGAGGACCCGTAGGAAAGCTCGGAGGAGGAGTCATGGAAGACCGACGAGGAAGAGGAAGAAGAGGAAGACATGGCTGTGGGAGTTTGGGGGTTTTTGGTGCCGATGGCCAGGACAGAGCAGGATGGTGAAATGGCGAACTGCTCAGAGCGGTTAAATAAAAGGGGGGGGGCTACGGTGAAAAAATTCAATGCCACAGCAGTTTTCGAGGAGGCAGTACCCAAAGACAACGGTCAAATCGCGCGGAGCAGTCGAGAGGACAGGGCATCATGACGAAAAATGCTGCAATGGTTCTCGCTTCCGCCATGACATGACCCGACGAAAGAAAAACGTAATGATTTTGGAAATATCATTTCCAAAACCAGGGGGGCATGTGTTATCACCAGAATTTGACCAAGGTGGAAGTACGCCACGATCGAGATAAGCTTGAAGGTTATATATGGAGAGAATGTGAAGATCGGCCTTGTGTGCAAAGTTGGGCTAGATGGCCCATTTATCTGTAATATATTAGATCGTATCTTAAATTTAGGAGTTAGAGTTTTACCCGTGCACGGTTAGGTGCACGCCTAAATTAGAAAGTCCGCTGGACTATAAATATGTATCTAGGGTTTATGGAATAAACAACAACTCACGTTCGACCCCAAACAAACCAATCTCGGCGCATCGCCAACTCCTTCGTCTCGAGGGTTTCTATCAGGTAAGCGACATGCTGCCTAGATCGCATCTTGCGATCTAGGCAGCACAAGCCCCACGTTGTTCATGCGTTGCTCGTACTCGAAGCGCTTTTGATGGCGAGCAACGTAGTTATCGTAGATGTGTTAGGGTTAGCATTGTTCTTCGTTTAAGCATGCTTACGTAGTGCAACCCTTGCATATCTAGCCGCCCTCACACCTATCTCGGGTGTGGGGGCGGCACCCCGCTTGATCATTATTTAGTAGATCTGATCCGTTACGATTGCTCCTTGTTCTACAAGGGTTAGTTTAATATCTGCAATAGTTAGGCCTTACAAAGGGGGGAGGATCCGAGTGGCACGTAGGGTGGCGTTCGCAAGTCCTAAACGGGATGTTCCGAGGATCAACTTCATGTTGGTTTTTAGGCCTTGTTTAGGATCGGCTTACGAGCACCGTGCGTGGCCGCGAGGCCCAACTCCGGAGTAGGATGATCCGATTATGCGGTGAAAACCCTAAATCGTCGTAGATCTCATTAGCTTTATCTTGATCAAGCAGGACCACCAAGTATTCGTGCACCCCGTACGAATCATGGGTGGATCGGCTCTTTGAGCCGATTCACAGGATAACCCGAGAGCCGATCGAGGCTCGTACTTAATGTTTACATGTATGCCCCGCAGGAAACTAAGCGAGGCATCCCCATCACCTTCCCGACCAGGTATAGGTCGGTGGCACGCCCTTGCACTTCGCATCGCCGCGTGTGACCAGAAGAGCATTGCGGGCCGTCGCTCGGAGGGGTCTCAGCCAGCCGCAGCTCTAGGCTCGTCCCGGCTCTACGGTGTTGACAAGGCCGGTGCCCGCCGGTGGGTTTTGGCAGTCAACAAACCCCCAGTACCGAGAGCCACGATACGGAAAACCTTACTGAGACGCCGCCGCCAATCCCATCTCGGGGGATTCTGGAGATCACCTCCGGCACCCTGCCGGAGAGGGGAATCATCTCCCGGAGGACTCTTCACCGCCATTGTCGCCTCCGGAGTGATGAGTGAGTAGTTCACCCCTGGACTATGGGTCCATAGCAGTAGCTAGATGTTTGTCTTCTCCTCATGTGCTTCATTGTCGGATCTTGTGAGCTGCCTAACATGATCAAGATCATCTATCTGTAATTCTATATGTTGTGTTTGTCGGGATCCGATGGATAGAGAATACTATGTTATGTTGATTATCAATCTATTACCTATGTGTTGTTTATGATCTTGCATGCTCTCCGTTATTAGTAGAGGCTCTGGCCAAGTTTTTACTCTTAACTCCAAGAGGGAGTATTTATGCTCGATAGTGGGTTCATGCCTCCATTAAATCTGGGAGAGTGACAGAAAGTTCTAAGGTTGTGGATGTGCTGTTGCCACTAGGGATAAAACATTGATGCTATGTCCGAGGATGTAGTTATTGATTACATTACGCACCATACTTAATGCAATTGTCTGTTGTTTGCAACTTAATACTGGAAGGGGTTCGGATGATAACCCGAAGGTGGACTTTTTAGGCATAGATGCATGTTGGATAGCGGTCTATGTACTTTGTCGTAATGCCCAATTAAATCTCACAATATTCATCATATCATGTATGTGCATTGTTATGCCCTCTTTATTTGTCAATTGCCCGACCGTAATTTGTTCACCCAACATGCTATTTATCTTATGGGAGAGACACCTCTAGTGAACCGTGGACCCCGGTCCATTCTTTACATCTGAAATACAATCTACTGCAATACTTGTTCTTTACTGTTCTCTGCAAACAATCATCATGCACACTATACATCTAATCCTTTGTTACAGCAAGCCGGTGAGATTGACAACCTCACTGTTTCGTTGGGGCAAAGTACTTTGGTTGTGTTGTGCATGTTCCACGTTGGCGCCGGAATCTCTGGTGTTGCGCGGCACTACATACCACCGCCATCAACCTTCAACGTGCTTCTTGGCTCCTCCTGGTTCGATAAACCTTGGTTTCTTTCTGAGGGAAAACTTGCCGCTGTACGCATCACACCTTCCTCTTGGGGTTCCCAACGGACGCGTGCTGTACGCGTATCAACAACAGATAATGGACTCCTCTTTAATGAATAAGCATTCAACAACAGTTATTATTCTCATAAGAGATTGAGGATTAGCTGTCCACACTGAAACTTCCACCATGAATCATGGCTTTAGTTAGCGGCCCAATGTTCTTCTCTAACAGTATGCATACTCAAACCATTTGATTGTGAAAACCGCCCTTACTTCAGACAAGACGAACATGCATAGCAACTCACATGATATTCAACAAAGGTAAAAGAGTTGATGGCATCCCCAGAAAACATGGTTACCGCTCAACAAGCAACTTACTAAGAAATAAGACACATAAGTACATATTCTTCACCACAATAGTTTTTAAGGCTATTTTCCCATGAGCTATATATTGCAAAGGCAAAGAATAGAAGTTTTAAAGGTAGCACTCAAGTAATTTACTTTGGAATGGCGGAGAAATACCATGTAGTAGGTAGGTATGGTGGACACAAATGGTATGGTTATTGGCTCAAGGATTTGGATGCACGAGAAGAATTCCTCTCAATACAAGGCTAGGCTAGCAAGGTTGTTTGAAGCAAACTCAAGTATAAAAGGTGCAAGCAAAGCTCACATATGAACATATTGTAGCTATTATAATATTTTACATTGTCTCCTTGTTGTTCAAACACCTCAACCAGTAAAATATCTAGACTCTAGAGATCAATCATGCAAACCAAATTTTAACAAGCTCTATGTAGTTATTCATTAATGAGTACAAGGTACATGATGCAAGAGCTTAAACATGATCTATATGAGCACAACAATTGCCAAGTATCACATTATTCAAGATATTAAACCATTTACCACATGCGGCATTTTTCGTTTCCAACCATATAACAATGAATGAAGTAGTTCAAATTTCGCAATGAACATTAAAGATGAAGCTAAGAACACATGTGTTCATACGAAACAGTGGAGCGTGTCTCTCTCCCAAACAAAGAATGCTAGGATCCGATTTATTCAAACAAAAACAAAAATAAAAACAAACAGACGCTCCAAGTAAAGCACATAAGATGTGACGGAATAAAAATATAGTTTCACTAGAGGAACCTGATAAGTTGTCGATGAAGAAGGGATGCCTTGGGCATCCCCAAGCTTAGACGCTTGAGTCTTCTTAAAATATGCAGGGATGAACCACGGGGGCATCCCCAAGCTTTGACCTTTCACTCTTCTTGATCATATTGTATCATCCCCCTCTTGACCCTTGAAAACTTCCTCCACACCAATCTCGAAACAAACTCATTAGAGGGTCGAGTGCATAATTCATATATTCAGAGGTGACATAATCATTCTTAACACTTCTGGACATTGCACAAAGCTACTGAAAGTTAATGGAACAAAGAAATCCATCTAACATAGCAAAACAGGCAATTCGAAATAAAAGGCAGAATCTGTCAAAACAGAACAGTTCGTAAAGATGAATTTTAAAGTGGAACCAGACTTGCTCAGATGAAAATTCCCAAATTGAATGAAAGTTGCGTACATATCTGAGGATCACGCACGTAAATTGGCAGATTTTTTTGATTTTTCTACAGAAACTACTGCTCAAATTCGTGACAGCAAGAAATCTGTTCCTGCGCAGTAATCCAAATCTAGTATTGGCTTTACTATCAAAGACTTTACTTGGCACAACAATGCAATAAAATAAAGATAAGGAGAGGTTGCTACAGTAGTAAACAACTTCCAAGACTCAAATATAAAATAAAGTTGCTGTAGTAAAATAAATACATGGGTTATCTCCCAAGAAGTGCTTTCTTTATAGCCATTAAGATGGGCTCAGCAATTTTAATGATGCACTCGCAAGAAATAAGAGTTGAAGCAAAAGAGAGCATTAAAAAGCAAGTTAAAAACACATTTAAGCCTAACCCACTTCCTATTGAAAGGAATCTTGTAAATAAACAAGTCATGTAGGCATAATGCAACAAGCATAGGAAGATAAAACCAGTGTAACTTAAAAAAAATCAGCATATAGAGAGGTGTTTTAGCAACATCAAAATTTCTACAACCATATTTTCCTCTCTCATAATAACTTTCAGTGGCATCATGAACAAAGTCAACAATATAAGTATCACAGAAAGCATTCTTATTCACATGCATAAAAGTATCATTACTCTCCACATAAGCATAATCATTCTTATTAATTATAGTGGGAGCAAATTCAACAAAGTAGCTATCATTATTATTCTCATTATCAAATATAGGAGGCATAGTATAATCATAATTAAATTTATCCTCCATAGTAGGCGGCACCAAAAGACCACTATCATTATAATCATCATATATGGGAGGCATATCATAATCAACATAAACTTTCTCCTCCATGCTTGAGGGACTAAAAATATCATGCTCATCAAAACCAGCTTCCCCAAGCTTAAATTCTTCCATAGCATTAGCAATAATAGTGTTCAAAGAGTTCATGCTAATAACATTGCTACAACTATTTTGCAAACAAAGTTCCATGGGTTTTTTAATTTTCTCTTCAAACACCTCATGTCCTAACTCAAGATAAATACTATAAAGATCTCTAATATTTTTGTTGTTTTCCATTAAGCCTAACTAGTGAAATCACACAACTTAGTGTTCTCAGGAGTATTCATTTTAACAGTAGTAAATAAAGCAAACTAAATAAAGTAAATGCAAGTAACTAATTTTTTTTGTGTTTTCAATATAGAGAACAAGACAGTAAATAAAGTAAAGCTAGCAACTAATTTTTTTGTGTTTTGATATAATGCAGCAAACAAAGTAGTAAATAAAGTAAAGTAAAGCAAGACAAAAACAAAGTAAAGAGATTGGAAGTGGAGACTCCCCTTGCAGCGTGTCTTGATCTCCCCGGCAACGGCGCCAGAAAAAAATGCTTGATGCGTGTAGTTGACACGTCCGTTGGGAACCCCAAGAGGAAGGTGTGATGCGCACAATAGAAGGTTTTCCCTCAGAAAGAAACCAAGGTTTATCGAACCAGGAGGAGCCAAGAAGCACGTTGAAGGTTGATGGCGGAGGAGTGTAGTGCGGCGGAACACCAGGGATTCCGGCGCCAACGTGGAACCTGCACAACACAATCACAGAACTTTGCCCCAACGTAACAGCGAGGTTGTCAATCTCGCCGGCTTGCTGTAAACAAAGGATTAGATGTATAGTGTGGATGATGATGGTTGTTTGCGGAGAACAGTAAAGAACAATTGCGAGCGAGCTTTGTGTTTCGGATGTAAAGAATAGGACCGGGGTCCACGGTTCACTAGTCTGTGTCTCTCCCATAAGATAGCAGATGTTGGGTGAACAAATTACAGTTGGGCAATTGACAAATAAAGAAGGCATAACAATGCACATACATATATCATGATGAGTACTATGAGATTTAATCGGGGCATTACGACAAAGTACATAGACCGCTATCCGAGCATGCATCTATGCCTAAAAAGTCCACCTTCAGGTTATCATCCGAACCCCCTCCGGTATTAAGTTGTAAACAACGAGACAATTGCATTAAGTATGGTGCGTAATGTAATCAACACAAATATCCTTAGACAAAGCATCGATGTTTTATCCCTAGTGGCAACAAGACATCCACAACCTTAGAACTTTCTCGTCATCGTCCCGCATTTAATGGAGGCATGAACCCACTATCGAGCATAAATACTCCCTCTTGGAGTCACAAGTATCAACTTGGCCAGAGCCTCTACTAGCAACGGAGAGCATGCAAGAACATAAATAACATATATGATAGATTGATAATCAACTTGACATAGTATTCAATATTCATCGGATCCCAACAAACACAACATGAAGGATTACAAGTAGATGATCTTGATCATGATAGGCAGCTCACAAGATCTAACATGATATCACAATGGGGAGAAGACGACCATCTAGCTACTGCTATGGACCCATAGTCCAGGGGTGAACTACTCACACATCGATCCCGAGGCGATCATGGCGATGAAGAGACCTCCGGGAGATGATTCCCCTCTCCGACCGGGTGCCGGAGGCGATCTCCTGAATCCCCCGAGATGGGATTGGCGGCGGCGGCGTCTCCGGGAAGGTTTTCCGTATCGTGGCTCTCGGTACTGGGGTTTCGCGACGGAGGCTTTAAGTAGGCGGAAGGGCAGGTCAAGAGGCGCCACGGGGGCCCCACAAAACAGGGCCGCGCGGGCCCCTTGCTGGCCGCGCTGCCCTGTTGTGGCGGCGCCTCGTGGCCCCACTTCGTGACTCCTTCGGTCTTCTGGAAGCTTCGTGCAAAAATAGGACCCTGGGCGTTAATTTCGTCCAATTCCGAGAATATTTCCTTACTAGGATTTCGAAACCAAAAACAGCAGAAAACAAGCAATCGGCTCTTCGGCATCTCGTCAATAGGTTAGTGCCGGAAAATGCATAAATATGACATATAATGTGTATAAAACATGTGAGTATCATCATAAAAGTAGCATGGAACATAAGAAATTATAGATACGTTTGGGACGTATCAGTGGACACAAATGACATAGTTTTTGGCTCAAGGATTTGGATGCACGAGAAGAATTCCTCTCAATACAAGGCTTAGGCTAGCAAGGTTGTTTGAAGCAAACACAAGTATGAACCGGTACAGCAAAACTTACATAAGAACATATTGCAAGCATTATAAGACTCTACGCTGTCTCCTTGTTGTTCAAACACCTTAACCGTGAAAATATCTAGACTCTAGAGAGACCAATCATGCAAACCAAATTTTAACAAGCTCTATGTAGTTCTTCATTAATAGGTGCAAAGTACATGATGCAAGAGCTTAAACATGATCTATTTGAGAACAACAATTGCCAAGTATCAAATTATTCAAGACAATATACTAATTACCACATGAAGCATTTTCTGTTTCCAACCAAATAGCAATGAACGAAGCGGTTTTCAACCATCGCCATGAACATTAAAAGTAAAGCTAAGAACACCAGTGTTCATATGAACGAGCGGAGCGTGTCTCTCTCCCACATAAGCATGATTTTATTCAGAGAATGAAAATAACAAAACGAAAAATAAAAGCACACAGACGCTCCAAGTAAAGCACATAAGATGTGACGGAATAAAAATATAGTTTCACTAGAGGTGACCTGATAAGTTGTTGATGAAGAAGGGGATGCCTTGGGCATCCCCAAGCTTAGATGCTTGCGTCTTCTTGAAATATGCAGGAGTGAACCACGGGGGCATCCCCAAGCTTAGACTTTTCACTCTTCTTGATCATATTGTATCATCCTCCTCTCTTGACCCTTGAAAACTTCCTCCACACCAAACTCAAAACAAACTCATTAGAGGGTGAGTGCATAATCAAAAATTCACATATTCAGAGGTGACATAATCATTCTTAACACTTCTGGACATTGCACAAAGCTACTGAAAGTTAATGGAACAAAGGAATCCATCAAACATAGCAAAACAGGCAATGCGAAATAAAAGGCAGAATCTGTCAAAACAGAACAGTCCGTAAAGTCGAATTTTTCTGGGGCACTTAACTTGCTCAGATGAAAATGCTCAAATTGAATGAAAGTTGCGTACATATCTGAGGATCACGCATGTAAATTGGCAGATTTTTCTGAGTTACCTACAGAAGGGGCTGCTAAATTTCGTGACAGCAACAAATCTGTTTCTGCGCAGTAATCCAAATCTAGTATCAACCTTACTATCAAAGACTTTACTTGGCACAACAATGCAATAAAGTAAAGATAAGGAGAGGTTGCTACAGTAGTAACAATTTCCAAGACACAACAAAACAGTAGCAAAATAAAAACATGGGTTATCTCCCAAGAAGTGCTTTCTTTATAGCCATTAAGATGGGCTCAGCAATTTTAATGATGCACTCGCAAGAAATAGGAGTTGAAGCAAAAGAGAGCATCAAAAGAAAGTATGAAACACTTTTAAGTCTAACCCAGTTCCTATGAAAAGGAATCTTGTACACAAATAAATTCATGAGGAGCAAAGTGACAAGCATAGGAAGATAAAACACGAGTAACTTCAAGATTCTCAACATAAAGAGGGGAAACTTAATATTATTAAGACGCATATAACCATGCATGTTTCCCTCTCTCATAATAACTTTCAGTAGCATCATGAACAAACTCAACAATATAACTATCACATAAAGCATTCTTATCATGAGTCTCATGCATAAAATAATTACTACTCCCAACATAAGCATAGTCATTCTTATTAATTGTAGTGGAGCAAATTCAACAAGGTAGCTATCATTATCACCATAATCATCAAATATAGGAGGCATAGTATAACCATAATTAATTTTCTCCTCAATAGTAGGTGGATGATAGTCATCATTGTAATCATCATATATAGGAGGTAAAGTCATCAAAGAAAATTTTCTCCTCAAAACTTGGGAGACTAAAAATATCATGCTCAGCTTCCCCAAGCTTAAATTCTTCCATAGCATTAGCAATAATAGTATTCAAAGAGATCATGCTAATAACATTGCTACAAATATTTTGCAAACAAAGTTCCATGGGTTTGTTAATTCTCTCTTCAAACACATCATGTCCTAATTCAATATAAAGTTCATAAAGATCTCTAATTTTTTTGTTGTTTTCCATTAGGCCTAACTAGTGTAAACAAGAAACAAAAAGATGCAATTGCAGGATATAAAGGAAATAGCTTCGAGCACTCACACACCGGCAACAGTGCTAGGAAATAGCTTAGTAGTCGGAGGATGTGAATACCTTTTACCTTACCTCCCCGGCAACGGCGCCAGAAAATAGCTTGATGTCTACGCACGCTTCTATTCCCGTAGACAGTGTTGGGCCTCCAAGAGCGAGAGGTTTGTAGAACAGCAGCAAGTTTCCCTTAAGTGAATCACCCAAGGTTTATCGAACTCAGGGAGGTAGAGGTCAAAGATATCCCTCTCAAGCAACCCTGCAATTACGATACAAGAAGTCTCTTGTATCCCCAACACACATAATACACTTGTCAGATGTATAGGTGCACTAGTTCGGCGAAGAGATAGTAAAATGCAAGTGATATGGATGTATATGAGCGGTAATAGCAATCTGAAATAGATATGGCAGCAAGTAAACATGCAGTAGAACAGTAAATAAACGGAGATTCGATATTCGGAAACAAGGCCTAGGGTTCCTACTTTCACTAGTGGACACTCTCAACATTGATCACATAACTGAAACTACTCTACACTCTCTTGTTGGATAACAAACACCATTCATTGTGTAGGGCTACAAGAGCTCCCTCAAGCCGGAGTTAACAAGCTCCACAACATTCGGAGTTCATATTTAAGTAACCTTTAGAGTGCATAATAGACCATTGCAATTATACCGAGTACTAACATAGCATGCACACTCGTCACCGTCGAGCTATGAAAGGGGGAATAGATCGCATCAATACTATCATAGTAATAGTTAACTTCATAATCTACAAGAGATCACAATCATAGCTTATACCAAGTACTACATGATGCACACACTCGTCAACATAACATCATGGAGGAGGAATAGACTACTTTAATAACATCACTAGAGTAGCACATAGATGATATTCAACTAGATCACAAAGCTCATGATCACATAAAGATCACATGGGAGAGAGAGATGAACCACATAGCTACGGTACATCCCTTAGCCTCGGGGGAGAACTACTCCCTCCTCATCATAGGAGTCAGCAGCGTCGATGAAGATGGCGGTGGTGTCGATGGAGATGCCTCCCGGGGGCAATTCCCCATCCCGGCAGGGTGCCGGAACAGAGACTTCTGTCCCCCGAAATGGAGTTTCGCGATGGCGGCAGCTCTGGAACTTTTCTCGTATCGTGGCTTATCCGTGTCGAAGTTTTAGGTCACGAAGGCTTAAATAGGCGAAGAGGCGGAGTCGGAAGGGCCCTGGGGCCACCAGACCATAGGGGGGCGCCCCCCCTTTGGCCGCGCTACCTTGTGGGGTGGGGCCCCCCTGGCTCCCCTCTTGCCCCTCTTCGGTGCTATGGAAGCTTCCGAGAAAAATCAGATACTGGGCGTTGATTTCGTCCAATTCCGAGAATATTTCCTTTGTAGGATTTTTGAAACCAAAAACAGCAGAAAACAGGAACTGGCGCTTCGGCATCTCGTTAATAGGTTAGTTCCGGAAAATGCATCAAAACGATATAAAGTGTGTATAAAACATGTGAGTATCATCATAAAAGTAGCATGGAACATCAGAAATTATAGATACGTTGGAGACGTATCAGGTCCACAGTTCACTAGTGGTGTCTCTCCAATAAGAAATAGCATGTTGGGTGAACAAATTACAATTGGGCAATTGACAAATAGAGAGGGCATAACAATGCACATACATATCACGATGACTAATATGAGATTTAATCAGGGCATTACGACAAAGTACATAGACCGCTATCCAGCATGCATCTATGCCTAAAAAGTCCACCTTCGGGTTAGCATCCGCACCCCTTCCAGTATTAAGTTGCAAACAACAGACAATTGCATTAAGTATGGTGCATAATGTAATCAACACAAATATCCTTAGACAAAGCATTGATGTTTTATCCCTAGTGGCAACAACACATCCACAACCTTAGAACTTTCCATCACTCGTCCCGCATTCAATGGAGGCATGAACCCACTATCGAGCATAAATACTCCCTCTTGGAGTCACAAGTATCAACTTGGCCAAAGCCTCTACTAGCAACGGAGAGCATGCAAGAACATAAACGACACATATATGATAGATCAATAATCAACTTGACATTGTATTCCATATTCATCGGATCCCAACAAACACAACATGTATCATTACAAATAGATGATCTTGATCATGATAGGCAGCTCACAAGATCTAACATGATAGCACAATGAGGAGAAGACAACCATCTAGCTACTGCTATGGACCCATAGTCCAAGGATGAACTACTCACACATCAGTCTGGAGGCGATCATGGTGATGTAGAGTCATCCGGGAGATGATTCCCCTCTCCGGCAGGGTGCCGGAGGCGATCCCCTGAATCCCCCGAGATGGGATTGGCGGCGGCGTCTCTGGAACATTTTCCGTATCGTGGCTCTCGGTAATAGGGTTTTCGCGACGGAGAGTATAAGTAGGCGGAAGGGCAGAGTCGGGGGGCTCACGAGGGGCCCACACCATAGGGCAGCGCGGGCCCCTCCTTGGCCGCGCCGCCTTGTGGTGTCGCCACCTCGTGGCCCCACTTCGTATCTCCTTCGGTCTTCTGGAAGCTCCGTGGAAAAATAAGACCCTGGGCGTTCGTTTCGTCCAATTCCGAGAATATTTCCTGTGTAGGATTTCTGAAACCAAAAACAGCACAAAACAGGAACTGGCGCTTCGGCATCTCGTTAATAGGTTAGTGCCGGAAAATGCATATAAATGATGTAAAGTGTGTATAAAACATGTGGGTATTATCATAAAACTAGCATGGAACATAAGAAATTATAGATACGTTTGAGACGTATCAAGCATCCCCAAGCTTAGTTCCTACTCGCCCTCGAGTAGGTAAACGATAACAAGGATAATTTCTGAAGTGACATGCTATCATAATCTTGATCAATACTATTGTAAAGCATATGAGATGAATGAAGTGATTCGAAGCAATGATAAAGACAATGACTTCAACAACTGAATCATATAGCAAAGACTTTTCATGAATAGTACTTTCAAGACAAGCATCAGTAAGACTTGCACAGGAGTTAACTCATAAAGCAATAGATTCTTAATAGAAAGCTTTGAAGCAACACAAAGGAAGATATAAGTTTCAGCAGTTGCTTTCAACTTCAACATGTTTATCTCATGGATATGTCTCATGGATAATTGTCAACACAAAGTAATATGATGAATGCAAATAAGCAAGTATGTAGGAATCAATGCACACAGTTGACACAAGTGTTTGCTTCTAAGATAGAAAGAAGTAGGTAAACTGACTCAACATAAAGTAAAAGAATTGGCCCTTCGCAGAGGGAAGCATGCATTACTATTTTTGTGCTAGAGCTTTTCATTTTGAAAACATAGAAACAATTTTGTCAACGGTAGTAATAATTCATATGTGTTATGCATAAGATGTCCTATAAGTTGCAAGCCTCACGCATAGAGTACCAATAGTGCTCGCACCTTGTCCTAATTAGCTTGGATTTTCATGGATTATCATTGCATAACATATGTTTCAACCAAGTGTCGCAAAGGGGTACCTCTATGTCACCTGTACAAAGGTCCAAGGAGATAGATCGCATTTGATTTCTCGTTTTTGATAGATCTCAACTAAGGACATCCATATCGGGACAACATAGACAACAGATAATGGACTCCTCTTTAATTCTTAAGCATTCAACAACAGATAATATTCTCATAAGAGATTTGAGGATTAATGTCCAAACTGAAACTTCCACCATGATTCATGGCTTTAGTTAGCGGCCCAATGTGTTATCACCAGAATTTGACCAAGTCAGAGGTGGGCCGCGATCGAAGATGGGTGTGAAGAAATATATATAGAAGAAGTATGTGGATCGGCCTTTTTACCAAGTTGGGCTTAATTGCCCGTGTATCTGTAACATATTAGATCGTATCTTAGTTTAGAGATAGAATCTTAGTCGTGCACGGTTTAGTGCACGCCCGCATTAGAAAGTCCCCCGGACTATAAATATGTACCTAGGGTTTATGGAATAAACAACAACTCACGTTCAACCCCAAAAACAAACCAATCTCGGCGCATCGCCAACTCCTTCGTCTCGAGGGTTTCTATCGTAAGCGACATGCTGCCTAGATCGCATCTTGCGATCTAGGCAGCACAAGCCCCACGTTGTTCATGCGTTGCTCGTACCGAAGCGCTTTTGATGGCGAGCAACGTAGTTATCATTAGATGTGTTAGGGTTAGCATTGTTCTTCGTTTAAGCATGCTTACGTAGTGCAACCCTTGCATATCTAGCCGTCCTCACGCCTATCTCGGTGTGGGGGCGGCACCCCGCTTGATCATTATTTAGTAGATCTGATCCGTTACGATTGCTCCTTGTTCTACAAGGATTAGTTTAATATCCGCAATAGTTTGGCCTTACAAAGGGGGGAGGATCCCGTGGCACGTAGGGTGGCGTTCGCAAGTCCTAAACGGGATGTTCCTAGGATCAACTTCATGTTGGTTTTTTGGCCTTGTTTAGGATCGGCTTACGAGCACCGTGCGTGGCCATCCGGCCCAACCTGGAGTAGGATGATCCGATTATGTGGTGAAAACCCTAAATCGTCGTAGATCTCATTAGCTTCATCTTGATCAAGCAGGACCACCAAGTATTCGTACACCCCGTACGGATCATGGGTGGATCGGCTCTTTGAGCCGATTCACAGATAACCCGAGAGCCGATCGAGGCTCGTATTTAACGTTTACATGTATGCCCCGCAGAAACTAAGCGAGGCAATCTCATCACCTTCCCGACCAGGTATAGGTCAGGTGGCACGCCCTTGCACTTCGCAACGCCGCGTGTGACCGAAGAGCATTGCGGGCCGTCGCTCGGAGGGGTCTCAGCCAGCCGCAGCTCTAGGCTCCCCCGGCTCTACGGTGTTGACAAGGCCGCTGCCCGCCGGTGGGTTTTGGCAGTCAACACATTCTCGGCACGCCCGGTGGGACAATCGTCTACATCAACCACATCGCCATCTACATCCGAGATGGCGGACGGCACGCCGCTCACCTACGAGGATCCGCCCGACGACCTCAAGAAGCAATACAACGAGATCAAGGCTACCCTCGAAGCCGACCTCATCGGCTTGTATCACAGATCCATCCGCATGGCGTCACGCGGAAGGATTTCTCACCGGAAGGCGCACTCGACGAAGTGGACCTATCTCGTCCCGTCGAAGAACGTACCAGGGCCGTACGCCACGAGATTGGTGGCATGGTGGCTCACTCGTTGCGCCTCCATTCCGAGAGCCCGGTGAATACTTTGGAGCATGTCGCCGTTCGGATGATCGGGCAGGTCATGAAGAATCCGCACTCTTTGTTGGAGTCAGCCTCTCGTGACCTACCAAGGGAAAGTGTCACCCCAGCCCCGCTTGCCGTTGTCGCGCACATCGGCGAGACTAGGAACGCGTAATTCACCCGCGCGTGCCGTTGACAGGGTTAACGGTACTCACCCCCGGAGGTGCCAACCAGGTCATTCATTCAACATCAACATGATAGAACTGGGGCACCCCCTTGATGAAGATAAGGGCGAAGGCAACTCCTCTTATGGCAAAGACAAGGAAGAAGCCGCTCCATGTGATCGGCCCCGACACCGCCAAAACATCCCGGTGATGATCAAGGTAGAAGCCGACGCTAGTAATCGGCCCGCCGTATCCGTATCGCCCGCTCTCCCGCATGCGGAGTCGACCTTACGGGTGACGGGAAGCCGGGGTACGGGTTCACATCAGCCGATGAGCTAGAGGAAGTTGACATCGGTCCCGGGGATAAGCCTCGACCTACCTTTATCAGCAAGAAGTTAGATCCGCAGCCTCGGGGACAGATGATAGCCCCGTTGAAGGAATACCCGGATTGCTTTGCATGGGATTATACAGAGATGCCCGGTTTGGACAGGAGCATCATTGAGCATCGACTTCCCCGAAGAAAGGATTTCGGCCGTTCCAAAGAACGAGCACGTCAGATGAGGGCCGAGATTCTGGAAGAAGTCAAGAAGGAGATTGAGAAAATGTTGGCCGCCGGATTCATCAGGCCATGCAGGTATGCCGAGTGGATCTCCAGTATAGTTCCGGTGGAGAAGAAAGACGGCCGATGGCGTGTGGCCATCGATTTCCGAGATCTTAACAGGGCTACCCCAAAGGACGAATACCCGATGCCCGTGGCGGAAACATTGATAAACGCCGCGGCTGGCCACAAGGTGTTGAGCTTCATGGATGGTAACGCCGGTTATAATCAGATTTTCATGGCTCCGGAAGACATACACAAGACCGCATTCACAGTACCAGGGGCAGTAGGCTTGTTCGAATATGTGGTCATGACCTTCGGGTTGAAAAATGCTGGTGCAACGTACCAGCGAGCCATGAACTATATATTTCATGATCTGATCGGCAAGTTGGTGGAGATCTATATCGACGACGTGGTGGTCAAATCGGTATCCATGGAGGGGCACTTGGACGATCTACGGCGCGTCCTAGAACGGACTCGGAAATTCGGGCTGAGGATGAACCCGAAGAAGTGTGCCTTTGGCGTGACGGCTGGTCAATTCCCGGGTTTTCTCGGTTCATGAACGAGGAATTGAGATCGGCCTCGAAAAGTCGGGAGGCGGTGCGTACCATGCAGCCGCCAACCACGAAAAAGGAGCTTCAACGCCTCATCGGCAAGATCAATTTCGTCCGGCGGTTCATCTCTAATCTGTCGCGACGAATCGAGCCGTTCATGGCGCCGGTGAAGACCAAGTCCGACGACGAGTTTCACCGGGGGCAGTAACAACGAACAGCGTTTGACGAAATTAAGCGATATCCGACAACGCCGCCCGTGCTAGTTCCGCCCCAAGCAAGACAGGCCATTCTACATCTACCCGTCGCAGCCGATACGTCCATCGCTTCAGTAGTGGTGCAACTCTACGACGGCGTTGAGAGAGTCGTTTTCTACCTCAGCCAGGAGGATGCCGGACGCGGAGACAAGATACCCCGAGGTCGAGAAACTCGCCTCTGTTTATTCTTCACCCGCACCAAGCTCCATCACATCCTTCCGACGGCGGAGATCATCGTCATTTGTAAATCAGACGTCGTCAAACACATGTTGTCGGCCCCCGTTTTGAAAGGCCGACTCGGTAAATGGATGCTTGCGCCGTCGAATTTGATCTCCGATACCAGCCCGCGAAGGCGCTTAAGGGCCAAGCGTTAGCCGATCTCATCGCTGAACGGATCAGCACCAATATAGCAGCACTATCCATTCGTGCATGGGCTATGTTCTTCGATGGATCGGTTTGTGACGGTGGATGCGGCATCGGCATTCTACTCGTATCACCTCGGGGGCAGAATACTCCTTCTCCATCGATTATCTACCCCTTGCACCAATAACGTAGCAGAATATGAGGCAATACGTAAAGGAATGGAATTATTATTGGAAGCCGGAGCTGAAGCTGTAGAGCTCTTCGGGGACTCAAAGTTGGTAATTAACCAGCTCACGGAGGAGTATAGTTGCGAAAGTGAATCGCTGTTCCCATATTGGGTGGAATGCCGTGAGTTGATGACACAGTTCCGGTACATTAACTTCAATTGGATCCCGAGGTCCCGGAATACCGATGCCAACAATCTCGCACAAATGGCGTCAGGCTACATAGATATAGCCGACGGAGCGAAGTTCGTATACAATTCCCGGAACAGAATGATTGGAGAGCCGAGATCTTCGATTATTTGAAAGATTCGGCTCGGGGGCACCTAAACGGGTGAGATACGTAGCCATGAAGTACGTCCTTATAGGAGACGAAATGTTCTACAGACATTAGAAGGATTGTTACTCAAGTGCCTAGGACCGACCGAGTCAAATCGGCTCTTACATGAGGTGCATGAAGGCGCCCGTGGAACACATCGGCCGGCTCATAAGATGAAGTGGTTGATCAGCGATCGTGGTTTTATTGGCCCACTATGCTTGAAGATTGCTTCAATTATTACAGGGGTGCCAAGCATGTCGATGTTTGGAAAAATTCAGATGGTGCCAAGCATCGGCAATGAACCCCATCATCAAGCCTTGGCCGTTTCGGGGTGGGGCATGGATATGATCGGCAAAATCCATCCAAGCATCGGGTAAAAAACATGAATGGATTTTGGTTATCACAGCATTACTTCACCAAGTGGGTGGAGGCCGTCCCTATGAAAAAAGTAACATCGAGGACGTGATCAAGTTTGTGAAAGAACACGTCATTCATAGGTTTGGAATTCCCGTACTATCACGACCGATGGAGGTTCGGTCTTCACTTCTAAAGAATTCAGGAAGTTCTCGTGATGACGTAGGGATTAAACCGATCCGATCATCCCCATACTATGCTCAAGCTAACGGACAGTGCCGAGGCGTCCAATCAAAGCCCGATCAAGCCGATCAAGAGGAAAATTGACGAGAACCCTCGGGATTGGCACGAGAAGCTATCAGAAGCGTTATGGGCCTACCGCATGTCGTGCCATGGAGCTATAAAGACCTCGCCGTACCAGCTTGTCTATGGACAGGAGGCCGTATTGCCTTGGGAAATTACGGCTGGATCAAGACGCGTCACGTTTCGTAATGATCCGACAACCGAAGAGTATGCAGCTTTGATGAGCGACACTATTGAGGACGCAACGTAACTCAGTGCTTTGGTCGTTGGAGAAGATTAAGGAGAACAAAGCCAGTGGTGGCTCGTGCTTACAACAAAAAGGTTAGGCCAAAGGAGTTCCAAGTTGGTGATCTTGTGTGGGAAGCCGTGTTGCCATTGGGAACCAGGGATAAGGCATATGGCAAATGGTCTCCTAATTGGCACGGCCCGTACAAAGTGGTCCAGGCCTTGAAGGGTAATGCGTACATGCCGGAGGAATTGAGCGGCGAAAAGTTCCCCGTGGCCGTTAATGGTCAACACCTCAAGAAATATTTCCCAAGCATGTGGGATGATGGACAAGAAGATGTGGGGGCCGATTTCAGGAGCGGCCAGGAAAAAAAAACATATATACATCGTAGCCGATGCACAGTGCATCGACTTGAGAAAACGTATGGAGATTAACAAGATGCAAGTTCAGCCGATGCACGGGCATCGACTTCAGTAGAACAGAGCCGATACGCCGATATCGACTTTAGCGAAATAAGTTTATACAACAGCTTGGCCTCGTACAGATGAGCAAGATGAGCCGATATTCGTCGCGAGCGATTAGTTGAGGGATTTTCTTCATTGATAAGGGGATTCCTTACAAAGAAAGAGCCGATCGCTCGGGAAGGGAGAACAAAAGAAGGGTCTATTGACCAATCTACTATTGCTAGGCCTATACTAGTAGATCTTAATCTACGGGCCGTCGCTTCCTTCGTCGTCGTCCTCATAACTCTCATCGGCACTACCGCCGATGGGTTCCTCGTCGTCGCTCCCGTAACCCTCTACGGGAGCTTCGTCTTCATCTTCATCGTCACCGCCGTCGTCGTCCCACCACATGCGGAGGCGCTTCGCCGGCGGGTAACCCTCGAGGGAGTCGTCGTCGTCGTCATCGTCTTCCTCTTCCTCTTCCTCGCAGGTGGGGCAGCCGTCCCGGGGAACCGGTCGTCCTCGCTCTCCGACTCCAGCTCCCCGACGGCGAGGAACCGAAGACTTTCGTCCCCGCCGGTCGTGGACCGGTCGTCTTCGGACCGCACGGAGGAGGCATGGTCTTCCAGGTCCCATGCTTCTGGGGCGCGGATGTCCGGTGGCGTCTCGCGGGAGGAGGAGGACCCGTAGGAAAGCTCGGAGGAGGAGTCGTGGAAGACCGACGAGGAGGAAGAAGAAGAGGAAGACATGGCTGTGGGAGTTTGGGGGTTTTTTGGTGCCGATGGCCAGAACAGAGTAGGATGGTGAAATGGCGAACTGCTCGTAGCGGTTAAATAAAAGGGGACCACGGTGAAAAAATTCAATGCCACAAGCAGTTTTCGAGGAGGCAGTACTCAAAGACAACGGTCGAATTGTGCGGAGCAATGGTCTCGCTCCGCCATGACATGACCCGACGAAAAATGCCGCAATGGTTCTGCTCTCGCCATGACATGACCCGACGAAAGGAAAACATAATGATTTTGGAAATATCATTTCCAAAACCAGGGGGGCATGTGTTATCACCAGTAATTTGACCAAGTCGAGGTGGGCCGCGATCGAAGATGGGTGTGAAGAAATATATATAGGAGAAGTATGTGGATCGGCCTTTTTACCAAGTTGGGCTTAATTGCCCGTGTATCTGTAACATATTAGATCGTATCTTAGTTTAGAGATAGAATCTTAGTCGTGCACGGTTTAGTGCACGCCCGCATTAGAAAGTCCCCTGGACTATAAATATGTACCTAGGGTTTATGGAATAAACAACAACTCACGTTCAACCCCAAAAACAAACCAATCTCGGCGCATCGCCAACTCCTTCGTCTCGAGGGTTTCTATCGTAGCGACATGCTGCCTAGATCGCATCTTGCGATCTAGGCAGCACAAGCCCCACGTTGTTCATGCGTTGCTCGTACCGAAGCGCTTTTGATGGCGAGCAACGTAGTTATCATTAGATGTGTTAGGGTTAGCATTGTTCTTCGTTTAAGCATGCTTACGTAGTGCAACCCTTGCATATCTAGCCGTCCTCACGCCTATCTCGGTGTGGGGGCGGCACCCCGCTTGATCATTATTTAGTAGATCTGATCCGTTACGATTGCTCCTTGTTCTACAAGGATTAGTTTAATATCCGCAATAGTTTGGCCTTACAAAGGGGGGAGGATCCCGTGGCACGTAGGGTGGCGTTCGCAAGTCCTAAACGGGATGTTCCTAGGATCAACTTCATGTTGGTTTTTTGGCCTTGTTTAGGATCGGCTTACGAGCACCGTGCGTGGCCATCCGGCCCAACCCGGAGTAGGATGATCCGATTATGTGGTGAAAACCCTAAATCGTCGTAGATCTCATTAGCTTCATCTTGATCAAGCAGGACCACCAAGTATTCGTACACCCCGTACGGATCATGGGTGGATCGGCTCTTTGAGCCGATTCACAGGATAACCCGAGAGCCGATCGAGGCTCGTATTTAACGTTTACATGTATGCCCCGCAGAAACTAAGCGAGGCAATCTCATCACCTTCCCGACCAGGTATAGGTCAGGTGGCACGCCCTTGCACTTCGCAACGCCGCGTGTGACCAGAAGAGCATTGCGGGCCGTCGCTCGGAGGGGTCTCAGCCAGCCGCAGCTCTAGGCTCCCCCCGGCTCTACAGTGTTGACAAGGCCGCTGCCCGCCGGTGGGTTTTGGCAGTCAACACAATGTTCTTCTCTAACAATATGCATACTCAAACCATTTGATCATGATAAATCGCCCTTACTTCAGACAAGACGAACATGCATAGCAACTCACATGATATTCAACAAAGGTGTAATAGTTGATGGCGTCCCCATAAACATGGTTACCGCTCAACAAGCAACTTATAAGAAATAAGACACATAAGCTACATATTCAATACCACAATAGTTTTTAAGGCTATTTTCCCATGAGCTATGTATTGCAAAGACAAGGAATGAAATTTTTAAAGGTAGCACTCAAGTAATTTACTTTGGAATGGCAGAGAAATACCACGTAGTAGGTAGGTATGGTGGACACAAATGGCATAGTTTTTGGCTCAAGGATTTGGATGCACGAGAAGTATTCCCTCTCAGTACAAGGCTTTGGCTAGCAAGGTTGTTTGACGCAAACACAAGTATGAACCGGTACAGAAAAACTTACATAAGAACATATTGCAAGCATTATAAGACTCTACACTATCTCCTTGTTGTTCAAACACTTCACCAGAAAATATCTAGACTTTAGAGAGACCAATCATGCAAACCAAATTTCAACAAGCTCTATGGTAGTTCTTCATTAATAGGTACAAAGTACATGATGCAAGAGCTTAAACATGATCTATTTGAGCACAACAATTGCCAAGTATCAAATTATTCAAGACAATATACCAATTACCACATGAAGCATTTTCTGTTTCCAGCCAAATAACAATGAACGAAGCAGTTTCAACCTTCGCCATGAACATTAAAAGTAAAGCTAAGAACACCAGTGTTCATATGAACAAGCGGAGCGTGTCTCTCTCCCACATAAAGAATGCTAGGATCCGATTTTATTCAAACAAAAACAAAAACATACAGACGCTCCAAGTAAAGCATATAAGATGTGACGGAATAAAAATATAGTTTCACTAGAGGTGACCTGATAAGTTGTTTATGAACGAAGCGGTTTTCAACCATCGCCATGAACATTAAAAGTAAAGCTAAGAACACCAGTGTTCATATGAACGAGCGGAGCGTGTCTCTCTCCCACATAAGCATGATTTTATTCAGAGAATGAAAATAACAAAACGAAAAATAAAAGCACACAGACGCTCCAAGTAAAGCACATAAGATGTGACGGAATAAAAATATAGTTTCACTAGAGGTGACCTGATAAGTTGTTGATGAAGAAGGGGATGCCTTGGGCATCCCCATGCTTAGATGCTTGAGTATTCTTGAAATATGTAGGGATGAACCACGGGGACATCCCCAAGCTTAGACTTTTCACTCTTCTTGATCATATTGTATCATCCTCCTCTCTTGATCCTTGAAAACTTCCTCCACACCAAACTCAAAACAAACTCATTAGAGGGTTAGTGCATAATCAAAAATTCACATATTCAGAGGTGACATAATCATTCTTAACACTTCTGGACATTGCACAAAGCTACCGAAAGTTAATGGAACAAAGAAATCCATCCAACATAGCAAAAGAGGCAATGCGAAATAAAATGCAGAATCTGTCAAAACAGAACAGTCCGTAAAGACGAATTTTTCAGGGGCACTTGCTCAGATGAAAATGCTCAAATTGAATGGAAGTTGCGTACATATCTGAGGATCACACACGAAAATTGGAAGATTTTTCTGAGTTACCTACAGAGAGGTCTACTCAAATTTGTCATAGCAAGAAATCCGTTTCTGCGCAGTAATCCAAATCTAGTATTAACCTTACTATCAAAGACTTTACTTGGCACAACAATGCAATAAAATAAAGATAAGGAGAGGTTGCTACAGTAGTAACAACTTCCAAGACTCAAATATAAAACAAAAGTGCAGTAGTAAAATAATGGGTTGTCTCCCATAAGCGCTTTTCTTTAACGCCTTTCAGCTAGGCGCAGAAAGTGCGAATCAAGTATTATCGAGAGATGAAGCATTAACATCATAAATTTCACAATTTCTTACAATAGGTATCTTAGATGCTCCATCATCCATAGTGGTGCTAAGGGCTTTGTCAATTTTAGGCCTATAATAGTTTTTTGGCTTAGGCACCTTAGAGACATACATGAACTTTTGCTCCTTACCCACATAAGCTTTCTCCTTAAACTTAAGAGAAGAAAAAGTTCAACCCAAGGTTCCCATAGCTTCTTCAAGTTCACTAATCCTATGGTTTTGATTATCATGAGTAGCACAAGTTTCTAAAATGGCAATTAACTCATTAATTCCACTTAGAGTTTTATCAAGTTTATCAGTGTTATCAAGTAATATTCCCAATTTAGTCTCAACACTTGGAAGATTTTTCTCTATGGCCTCCAACTTTTTCATGACATCTTCAAGAGAGATTTCAATTTTAGCTTCATTAACGGTGGTATTCCAACTAGACTCTCAATAATGCAATCGGCTTCTAAAGCAGGAGTGCCTAGGAAATTACCTCCCGCAAGAGTATCAAGAACATACCTATTCCAGCTAGAGATACCAACATAAAAGTTCCTAAGTAGGATAATAGTGGAGTGTTTCTTAGTGCACCTATGATGAGCATCACTAATTCTATACCAAGCATCTTTAAAACATTCTCCCCCTTGTTGCTTAAACGAACGAACTTCAACTTCAGGATTACTCATTTTTAGCAATAGTAAATAAAGCGAACTAAATAAAGTAGATGCAAGTAACTAATTTTTTGTGTTTTTGATATAAAGAACGCAAACAAGACAGTAAATAAAATAAACAGAGTAACTATTTTTTTATATTTTTGATATAGAGAAAGCAAACAAAGCAGTAAATAAAGTAAAGTAAAGCAAGACAAAAACAAAGTAAAGAGATTGGATGTGGGAGACTCCCCTTGCAGCGTGTCTTGATCTCCCCGGCAATGGCGCCAGAAAATAGTCTTGATGGCACGTGATGCACACGTCCATTGGGAACCCCAAGAGGAAGGTGTGATGCGCACAGCAATAAGTTTTCCCTCAGAAAGAAACCAAGGTTATCGAACCAGTAGGAGATGAAGGCCACGTGAAGGTTGTTGGTGGAGGAGTGTAGTGTGGCGCAACACCAGGGATTCCGGCGCCAACGTGGAACCTGCACAACACAATCAAAATACTTTGCCCCAACTTAACAAGTGAGGTTGTCAATCTCACCGGCTTGTCGTAAACAAAGGATTAAACGTATGGTGTGGAGAATGATGTTTGTTTGCGAAGAACAACGAGAGAACGAGTTTGCGATAGATTGTATTTCGGATGTAAAAGAATGGACCGGGGTACACAGTTCACTAGTGGTGTCTCTCCAATAAAAAATAGCATGTTGGGTGAACAAATTACAGTTGGGCAATTGACAAATAGAGAGGGCATAACAATGCACATACATATCACGATGAGTAATATGAGATTTAATCAGGGCATTACGACAAAGTACATAGACCGCTATCCAGCATGCATTTATGCCTAAAAAGTCCACCTTCGGGTTAGCATCCGCACCCCTTCCAGTATTAAGTTGCAAACAACAGACAATTGCATTAAGTATGGTGCGTAATGTAATCAACACAAATATCCTTAGACAAAGCATTGATGTTTTATCCCTAGTGGCAACAGCACATCCACAACCTTAGAACTTTCTATCACCGTCCTGCATTCATTGGAGGCATGAACCCACTATCGAGCATAAATACTCCCTCTTGGAGTCACAGGTATCAACTTGGCCAGAGCCTCTACTAGCAACGGAGAGCATGCAAGAACATAAACGACACATATATGATAGATCAATAATCAACTTGACATTGTATTCCATATTCATCGGATCCCAACAAACACAACATCTAGCATTACAAATAGATGATCTTGATCATGATAGGCAGCTCACAAGATCTAACATGATAGCACAATGAGGAGAAGACAACCATCTAGCTACTGCTATGGACCCATAGTCCAAGGATGAACTACTCACACATCAGTACGGAGGCGATCATGGTGATGTAGAGTCCTCCGGGAGATGATTCCCTTCTCCGGCAGGGTGCCGGAGGCGATCTCCTGAATCCCCCGAGATGGAATTGGCGGCGGCGGCGTCTCTGGAACTTTTTCCGTATCGTGGCTCTCGGTAATAGGGTTTTCGCGACAGAGAGTATAAGTAGGCGGAAGGGCAGAGTCGGGGGGCTCACGAGGGGCCCACACCATAGGGCGGCGCGGGCCCCTCCTTGGCCACGCCGCCTTGTGGTTTCGCCACCTCGTGGCCCCACTTCGTATCTCCTTCGGTCTTCTGGAAGCTCCGTGGAAAAATAAGACCCTGGGCGTTCGTTTGGTCCAATTCTGAGAATATTTCCTGTGTAGGATTTCTGAAACCAAAAACAGCACAAAACAAGAACTGGCGCTTCGGCATCTCGTTAATAGGTTAGTGCCGGAAAATGCGTATAAATGATGTAAGGTGTGTATAAAACATGTGAGTATTATCATAAAACTAGCATGGAACATAAGAAGTTATAAATACGTTTGAGACGTATCAGGTTGTCAGCCTGCAAAGTACTTTCGATGAAGTGGGTCGACGAGGAGATTCTCACCTCCCAAGGCCTCAACAACAACTTCACCATGTTAGTGAGGAACGCCGGTATGAAGGTCTTTTCGTCACTTAGCTATGACACGTACAAGCGTGCCACACTCGAGTTTCTCGCCACCTTCCACGATGAGCTCACCACCCTAGGGCGAGACACCACTATGAGTTTTCAGTTGAATGGTACGCCGCATTGTCTTAGTTTTGAGGAATTTTGTGGTTTCTTCGGGTTCTCCACTACTAGAGAGAGCTCGAGATTACTGAGGAGGTTGTCCAGGAGGCACAAGAAGCTCGACAACATATTTCTGTACACAGGAACCCGTACTATTTGCGGAAGAAGTCCGCCACCATCCAGAACCCTGCCATTCGCTACTTCGCCACCTTCTTGGCAAACTCCATCTTCGGCAAGGGAGATACTGGGGCCATGGCTAGCCCGTAGATGTGCATCATTGATGGCATGTAAGACACACGTCCGTTGGGAACCCCAAGAGGGAGGTGTGATGTGTACAGCGACAAGTTTTCCGTCAGTAAGAAACCAAGGTTATCGAACCAGTAGGAGTCAAGGAACACGTGAAGGTTGTTGGTGGCGGAGTGTAGTGCGGCGCAACACCAGGGATTCCGGTGCCAACGTGGAACCTGCACAACACAATCAAAGTACTTTGCCCCAACGTAACAGTGAGGTTGTCAATCTCACCGGCTTGCTGTAAACAAAGGATTATACGTATAGTGTGGAAGATGATGATTGTTTGCGAAGAACAGTAAAGAACAAGTATTGCAGTAGATTGTATTTCAGATGTAAAGAATGGACCGGGTTCCACAGTTCACTAGTGGTGTCTCTCCGATAAGAAATAGCATGTTGGGTGAACAAATTACAGTTGGTGATGAGGACATCCCTACTACACCACTACCTCCGTCATTGACAAATGAAGATGAACCTGCTGTGAAGCTCAAATCCGATGAAGTCCGGATTGGACCAATTACAAGGGCTCGTGCGAAGCTACTTAAACAACAGGTGAACTTGTTTCTAAACGGTACTTTGATTGATGAGAACTTTATACTTCCTAAATCCTATTACTTATGTATCATCAGGTATCAAGAGGAGACGAGCATCGCACGAGGAGGAGAGGAGCAGCTGGACGTGAAGATGGACGTGAAGCTGGACACGGAGCTGGACATGAAGATATCTCATGGACGCGCGAGGGAGGAGCGGGAGGAATGCGCGAGAGGAGAAGAAGAAGTCCAGGCCGGTCCAGCGCCCGGTCCGACCGGCCCCCACGCCCGGCCGCCCGGTCCCCGGCTCGGTCAACCGGCCGCCAACCGGCCGCCAACCGGAGGGAGTGCATCGTACCGGGCAGAAACCGGAAACTTCGCAGTTTCCCGGTTGCCGCCCGGTTGACCGGACCACAGATCGGCCCGCCCGGTCCACAGCCCGGCTGACCGGATTCCAGACCGGACCAGTCCGAGTCTGTCTCGACCGCATCTATTCCGGGTCGGTTATTCTTGTATCTTTTCGACCGTAACTCGTCCCGACACCTATATAAGTGCCCAGGACGCCCCCTAGCTGCTTTAGACCACGTTTAAGATAAACCCTAGTTCTTAGTTGTTTGCTCTAGCAAAACTATTGAATCCCTACACCATATTGCTTGATATTGTGTAGATCCCGAAAAAGTCTTGTGTGATCTGCTGTTCCATTGGGAATTAGACGGTTGCAACTTACCGCTTCGTGGTCGGCGGCTACGTGCGCAAGTGTGTGGAGTTGCGAATATCTTGCAGTGGTTGAGAGCTGTTGCATTGGCGACAGGGACCAATCGAGAGATCTCGTTGCGTCATACAAGTTATCATCCACTTCATCGTCGTGTTTCTCCGCTGCCATCACCCCGTGATCATCATCACCACCGTTGCTTACTGAGAAGATCGGGCCACCCCATATCATCTTGGTATCATATTTCCAGTTTTCCTCGGTAAGCCATCCACAATCCACCCCATAGTTGAGTTGTGAGTGTTTTTCCTATCCAGAAAAAGCCATAAAAAAATTAGGGTTAGGGTTTGCCATAGCCTTAGATTGCACTAATTTCGAGTTTTAGTTGCTTTTCGTAGTTGTTTTTGCGTATCTTTTTCTTTCCATCTAGTATTGTTAGGGTTTGTGTTTTCTCTATCATCTAGTTTATCATAGTGTGTCAGCTTTTATTACTCCGAGTCCACATAGCGTACAGGTGTGCTTGTTCCCAACCATAGACACAACCTTATCGATATAAAGTGACTAGGAACTTCCCAGAAGAGACTAGTTTTACCGCTCGACAGGCTGCTCGTTAGGTTATCGGTGCTTTGCATATTTCTGTTGGCCGTGTTATCAAGGAGTTGAGTCAAAAAAAAGGAGAAAATTGAAAAGAAGCAAAAAGAGCTACATAGCTGCGTGTGTTCTACAAAAAGAAAAATCCAAAAAGAAAAGTGACGTGCTAGTTGAATCAAGTGAAGGCCTAAGTTTACTTTACTGCACCCGTAGTTGAGCAATCTTGTGCCTGTCTCGTTGAGCTTTGCTAGCGTCTCTCTTGTGCATTGCAACCTTTCCCACATATAGTTGCATTGCCCCATTATATCGCCTTGTGTGAGTATCATTGGTTGTCTACGGTCAGCCGCTAGAGCTTGTTATTGGTGCAAATAGGTAGCCTACCTACAGCCCCACATATACCCCGCTTTGTCGTGTGATTTGTTCTTATACCCTTGATATTCGCTTCGCTACATCCGTGCACTAGTTGTTACTACAAGTGGTAAGCAACACTAATTTACTTTGGAACGGTAAGATTTCCTTTTCTTATCAGCTTTGAGTGAGTTGTGAGAGTACCACCATATATTTTTGATTTAGTGCACTAATCTACTAACGATGTCCGCTAGTGATCATAAAATTGTTAACCAGGAAAACAAGAGTGCTGCAGATATCATCACATGGAGGGAGTATGAGGCTCTTCGTAATGAGATGCGACGTGAATTCCGCGGTCAAGACGAGGTGCTTAATGGGAAGATTGATGAGATTTCCCAAAAGCTGGATGCTACTCATGTGACCGTCACTACCATGCAAGATCAAATGACGGATGTACAACGTAATCTTGCTGATTTGCGCTTAGCTGTTGAGAATTTGACCGCGCAACAACAACAAGAAGATGACGAAGATCCTGAGCTTCAAGATGACGCACACAATGCTCGTGATGCGCCACGTGGTAATCGTCCCCGCGGTTGGGCTCCACTTGGCCGCAATGGTCGTGGACAAGATGAGGAAGATGGCTTGGGTAAGCCCAAGTTTTCTATACCCAAGTTTGAAGGAGGAGCTGATGTTGAAGAATACCTCACTTGGGAGCTCAAGATTGAGAAGTTGTGGAGCTTACATCCACATTATACTGAAGACCGGAAGATCAAGCTTGCTTCTTCCGAGTTTGATGGCTACGCGTTGCGTTGGTGGGATGCTTTTGTTCGTAATCGCGATGAGGATGATGAGCAGCCTATACGCACATGGCGTTCCATGAAGAAGGCAATGACTTCTCGCTTTGTGCCTACAAATTACTTGCGGAATATATATGATAAGCTGACTCTATTGAGACAAGGTGTGAAGACTGTGGATGAATACTACATGGAGATGGAGATGCTTATGCAGCGTGGCCGTGTCCGTGAGTCTCTTGAGATGACAATGCAGCGTTTCCTCAACGGTTTGAAGTATGATATCAAAGGCATTGTTCGTCACTACAGCTACACCAATATGAATCAATTGTTACATCATGCAAGAGAAGCTGAATCACAGTTGGCTGACGAAGCAAAGGTCAAAGGTCGAGCTACAGGAGGTGGGCGTTTCACACCCCGCACGGCACCATCTTCGGCGCCGGCGCCTTCGACGCGCTCCGCACCTTACTCTACTCCGCCTAGTAAACCGGTCTCCAATGTGTCTAACACAAAGAAGTCCGAATCTGCTACAAGTACGAGTGGCTCTAATGTGTCTACCGCGCGTAACCGTGATATGGTTTGTCATACATGTGGTGGCAAGGGTCACTTCAAGAGAGATTGTCCTAACCGCAAAGTCATGGTTATCAATGAGGACAATGAATACGAGACTGGAGATGATGTTGATCCTAATGCTCCATAAGATGATGACTATGACACTGATGGTGAAGATGCATATCCGTCTGATGCTCGCACCATTGTTGTGTCGCAGCGTGCTCTTAATGTGTTGCCTAGTGCATCTACTCAGCGCTGCAATTTGTTCCAAACAAAGGCTTTAGTTGGTCCTGACAAGGCTTGCAAGGTCATTATTGATGGCGGGAGTTGTCGCAATTTAGCAAGCAAGGAGTTATGTACCAAGCTGAAGTTGAAGTATCTACCGCACCCGCATCCATACTATATTCAGTGGTTGAGCGACAATGGTGAGATGAAAGTAAACCACATGGTGCGTGTTGAATTTGCTATTGGACCGTATAAGGATTGCATTGATTTTGATGTTGTTCCTATGACGGTGTGTCACCTACTATTGGGACGGCCTTGGCTCTATGACCGTTCCGTGCAACACAATGGCCGTGCTAATACATATCACTTGGAGTTCAAGGGCAAGAAAATTAATTTACAGCCTATGACACCACAACAAATTGTCAATGAGTCTCGTCAGAAGATTGAAGTAAACTTGGAGGATGCATCCATAGATAGGCGAGAGAATTGTAATGTTGTGAGTGATATAACGAAAAGTGAGAGAGTGAATTCCTTAGTCTCATTAGCCACCAAAGAAGACATGAGAGAATTTAGTGAGGATCCTACAGCCATGCCTCTTGTGCTCTTGTACAGGGGTACGGTTTTGGTTTCTAACGACATGACCCCTCTTCCTATTGGTGTTTCTAATGTTTTGCAGAAATTTGGCGACGTGTTTCCGGACGAGGTACCCGCAGGACTTCCACCATTGCGAGGTATTGAGCATCAAATCGACTTGATTCCCGGAGCTTCGCTACCCAATCGGGCACCATATAGAACGAACCCCGAAGAGACGAAGGAGATACGAAGCAAGTACAAGCGCTACTCGACAAAGGTTATATCCGCATAAGCCTTAGTCCTTGTGTTGTTCCCGTTATTCTTGTTCCTAAGAAAGATGGTACATGGCGTATGTGCGTAGATTGTAGAGCGATAAACAACATTACTATTCGATATCGTCATCCTATTCCCCGCTTAGAGGATATGCTAGATGAATTGAGTGGTGCCGCTGTTTTCACTAAAATTGATTTGCGTAGTGGTTATCATCAAATTAGGATGAAAGAAGGGGATGAGTGGAAAACCGCCTTTAAAACAAAATTTGGTTTATATGAGTGGTTAGTAATGCCTTTTGGTTTAACTAATGCACCTAGCACTTTCATGAGACCGATGAACCATGTTTTGCGTGATTTTATTGGCAAGTTTGTGGTTGTGTATTTTGATGACATATTAATCTACAGCCGCAATGAATCTGATCATATTATACATATTCGACATGTTTTGCAAGTGTTGCGTGCTAGTAAACTCTATGGTAATCTTGAGAAGTGCACATTTTGCAAAGATAAGGTCATATTTCTGGGTTATGTTGTCTCTAAGCATGGAGTAGAAGTAGATGTGTCTAAAATTGAAGCTATTCAAAATTGGCCTACTCCCATGAATGTGAGTCAAGTAAGAAGTTTTCATGGTCTAGCTGGGTTTTATCGCCGTTTTGTGCCCAATTTTTCTACTATTGCTGCACCTTTGAATGAATTGACTAAAAAGGGTGTTGCATTTGAGTGGGGCGTTGCCCAAGATCATGCTTTTGATGAACTGAAACGATTGTTAACTTCTCGCACCGTTGCTTGCACTTCCCGATTTCAATAAGCAATTTGAGATTGAATGTGATGCTAGTGG
Source organism: Lolium rigidum (assembly GCF_022539505.1). Lineage (NCBI taxonomy): Eukaryota > Viridiplantae > Streptophyta > Magnoliopsida > Poales > Poaceae > Lolium > Lolium rigidum. The sequence continues at coordinate 70,025,818 of NC_061513.1, read as the reverse complement.
TATTGGAATTGGTGGTGTGTTGATGCAAGAGGGTCGCCCAATTGCATATTTTTCTCGAGAAACTTTCTCGGTGCTAAGTTGAACTATCCAATCTATGATAAAGAATTGTATGCTTTAATTAGAGTTCTTGAGGTTTGGCAACATTATTTGTGGCCAAAAGAATTTATCATACATTCTGATCATGAAGCTTTGAAATATCTGAAAGCCCAATCTACTTTGCATAGGAGTCTTGCTAAGTGGGTTGAGTTCATTGAGTCTTTTCCATACATTATTAAGCATAAGAAGGGAAAAGATAATATTATTGCCGATGCTCTATCTAGGAAGACTATGCTATTAACCCATCTTGATGTTAAAATTCCTGGATTAGAGGTGTTATGTGATTTATATGCGACTGATCATGATTTTGCTGAACCGTACCGCTTGTGTGTTATGGGTAAAGCATGGGAAAAGTATCACATACACGATGGGTTCTTGTTTAGAGCTAACAAACTATGTGTTCCGTAATCGTCCGTGCGTTTGCTCTTATTGCAGTGAATCACATGCCGGAGGTTTGATGGGTCACTTTGGGCGTGAGAAGACGCTACTCATGCTCGCTGATCACTTTTATTGGCCAAAGATGAGGCGGGATGTGGACAGGTATGTGAAGAGGTGCATTACTTGCAACAAGTCCAAGTCCAAGCCGAAGCCTCACGGTTTGTATACTCCGTTACCGGCACCTACTACACCTTGGGAAGATATTAGTATGGATTTTGTGTTGGGTTTGCCGCGTACTAAAAGAGGCCATGATTCTATATTTGTGGTAGTGGACAGATTTTCTAAAATGTCACACTTTATTGTCTGCCACAAAAGCGACGATGCGTCGCATATTGCTAACCTGTTTTTCTCATCCATCAGACCCTCTGGGATATGATATGCACGGAAGGCAGCTTTGAACTCTGGCCAAGTTACGACATGACCAGCAGGCTGCATCAACAGGAAATTTTCCCACCATGAACCAGCAGCTCCTTCAAGATGGTAGGTGGCAAAGTTCACCCAATGCGCTTGAGCAGCGTGGGCAACCTCAAGCTTGCGCTCAATGGTGCGGAGCCGGTAGTCGGCATCAAGTGGCTCGGTGGAATAACCGAACACCGGTGGGGTGAGGCGGATGAAGCTTCGGATCCCCACTTGTTCCTCATGACGCCGAGCCGTGTTCCGCTCAATCCTTTCAAGGAGCCTTATGTTGTCGGCACGATTGGCTTCGTACATGGCCATAAGTTGGACCATAGAAGGAGGAGGAGGAAGTTCAACATTCTCCTCATGACCATCTCCACGGCCATTGCCACGGCCATGAACACGGCCACGACCACGGCCAACACCACTTCTAGTACCGCCTGATATCCTGAGGAGGAGACAAAAACCATGAGACACGGATTCACCGAAAGGATTCAACAGAATGATAGCATATACCGAATTCAATGAGCATGCTAAAGGACAAGACATGTGATATGAAGATATATCATCGTATCGATCATAGTAGTTAAACAAGCATACCAAATGTACACACTACTAACCGACTCACAAACCATGAAGATGGAATGCAAAGATGACATATCATCACCATGTCGCATAAAGACCAACAATTGGATGCTAAGCACCCGAAGCAAGAATAAAGGGACAATGCTTCAGATGAACTGAGGCATTCTGGAAACTCTGAGACAAGCAACCAGATACGGAGTACTGGAGAAAAATAACCCAAACCCGTGTATCCTAGAGATTTGAATTGATAGGAAAGAAGTGAAACCTTTTTCCAATAAAAACCAGGTAAGATGACTCAAGCATTAGAGTGACACCGGGTAAGGAGTAAAAGAATCCTATTCAGAGTTTTCCAAGTAAACTTTAGCTTTCAAATAGTTTTCGCAACAACTAGACTCAACATCGACCGATGAACAAGGGTTTCCTACAGGCAGTCCCGCTCCGATACCAAAACCTCGTGGCACCCCGGGATCGTGGTTAGACAAATACCAGATCTTCGTCCGACATAAGCCTAACCTTGAGATCGAGGGACTACAGTGAGAGAATCGGTAACACAACAGTGACTCTACGACTCAAAAGAATATATTACAACTCTTAACAGAGTAAGATCCAAATTATTACACGCAGAGGTCACTGACCCAACATTCAACAAGCAACGGAAGCAAATTATGTTATTCTAAATAACAAGATAGCAAAGGGCTTAAGAAGCCATAACATAAAGCGACGTCCCAGCCCATAAGTCGCAGCTGCTGCCTGGGAACTCCAAACTAACCATCGATGTTAACGTAGAAACCACCTTCGGCTGTAGCGACTTCATCCGAAACAAAAGCATGCAAAGCTGAGTACAGTGGACTCAGACAAGACTTAGTACAACCTTTTAGCAAAGCGGGTATGCGGGCTTTCTCGTAGATCTTCTTTTGCGTAAAGCCAATTTTCCTTTGCAAGACAAGAGAGAGGAGAAGTTCGACTACTCAGAGTCTTTGAAAGGGGATAAGAGAGCGACATCTCTATCTCTGTTGATCATCATATTGTATCCACCAAACTTCATCATCTCGAACCACTATCCTCGGATCACCCCCTCAACACCCGAAGAAGGTGTCCGTAAACACACATTGGTTGCCAAGTTTTACGATTAGATTCATGTTCTCTATGATCTCCATGTCCGTTCCCAAGTCGTCCGTAACCGTGGACACGGCTTTTCGAAAAGATTCATAACCCTGCAGGGGTGCACAACTTTACCCACACGCGCCAACCGACTCTTAATGCCAATATATATTAGCTCTCTTCCTTGGAGAGCCGGCAGAGGGTGGTCGACCACGACCTTTACTTTGCCGTCGCCGAGACCATGAGTCACGCGCTAAGGATTGTTCCGCCGTAACGGGTCAAGTCCCGAAGTCGGTCCTTAACGATGTGAGGCGAGGTGGGTTTCCCCGGAGGCCGCAACCCCCAGCCCACCACGGCCACGCTTACCTACCTGTTATGTACCTTTAACCCCCAAGCAAAATGCAATGCATATGACCAGGTAACGCGCAAACTATGTGACTCATGGAATCTACTAGGCAAGTTAGTGAGTCGAGAGGGTACCATAATAGGGCCTCGTGTGGTTGTACGCTCGGTCTTGGTTCAAGAGGCGAGAACTCGGTTCCTAGGGTCTGCGAAACGAAACAACCCACCACATCCCAATGTGGCCTCTCGTCTGAGCCTTTAGTTATGTTTATCATCATCTCTATACTTACCACGTCAACCTGTCATGCTAGATTCATTTCATTGTAAGGCTCCAGTCCGAAGACCGGAGTAGAAGCGTAACAAACTAAGCACGGCTAAGCATAAAGAGATAAAGGCTCTCGCGACGCACACATGCCAAACCTAGTTATGCTAGGAGCAGTGGATCAGGGTATCGAGGCTACAAAGGTCGGACATGCAACAGATAGGGTAACTCTATCTATCGATAAAAGACAGTTGAATCGTATGCGATATGTAGGAACCACAGATAAAAGCATTTCGAAATCATAGATGAACCAGGTTAGGGCTTGCCTTGTCCCTCAGCGGATGGGTACTGTTCTTCGGTGGCGTTGACGTCGGACTCCGGCTCAGATCCTATCGCGAAGAACCAAACACCGGAAAGGGAAATAAACAATCACCACATGGCATAATGCAATGCGCATCCAATATGATATGTCAGGTTAAAGGAATTCGGTAAACCCTAGGTGCATCATCAAATTAAAGGGGTTCCGACATCGGACACCGCCATATGAGAGGGTTGTATTATGGTTTTCTACTAAGCTCCACATTTAATGGGTTCAATCATGGATGAAACATGTATAAACGAATAGGAAATGTTTTTCTGATCAATTTGATATATAAATTCATCATTTTCTGAATTAATAAACAATTACTGGAATTAAACAGAATTAAAAAAAGGTTTATTGCGTCATG
>NC_061513.1:70008654-70021770 GCF_022539505.1 Lolium rigidum | reverse complement strand
GATCAAATGATTTGAGTATGCATATTGTTAGAGAAGAACATTGGGCCGCTAACTAAAGCCATGAATCATGGTGGAAGTTTCGGTTTTGACACAAATCCTCAATCTCTTATGAGAATATTATTCGTTGTTGAATGCTTAAGCATTAAAAGAGGAGTCCATTATCTCGTTTTCTATGTTGTCCCGGTATGGATGTCTAAGTTGAGAATAATCAAAAGCGAGAAATCCAATGCGAACTTTCTCCTTAGACCTCTCGTACGAGGCGGCATAGAGGTACCCCTTTGTGACACTTGGTTGAAACATATGTTATGCAATGATAATCCATGTTAATCCAAGCTAATTAGGACAAGGTGCGAGCACTATTGGTATTCTATGCATGAGGCTTGCAACTTATAGGATGTCTTATACATAACACATATGATTTAATACTACCGTTGACAAAATTGTTTCTATGTTTTCAAAATGAAAAGCTCTAGCACAAAAATAGTAATCCATGATTCCCTCTGCGAAGGGCTATTCTTTTACTTTATGTTGAGTCAGTTTACCTACTTCCTTCTATCTCAGAAGCAGACACTTGTGTCAACTGTGTGCATTAATTCTTACATGTTTACTTATTGCACTTGTCATATTGCTTTATGTTGACAATTATCCATGAGATATACATGTTGAAGTTGAAAGCAACCGCTGAAACTTATATCTTCCTTTGTGTTGCTTCAAAGCTTTCTACTAAGAATCTATTGCTTTATGAGTTAACTCTTATGCAAGTCGTATTGATGCTTGTCTTGAAAGTACTATTCATGAAAAGTCTTTGCTATATGATTCAGTTGTTTAATCATTGTCTTTACCATTACTTCGAATAGTTGCATTCATCTCATATGCTTTACAATAGTATTGATCAAGATTATGATAGCATGTCACTTCATAAATTATCCTTGTTATCGCTTACCTACTCGAGGGCGAGTAGGAACTAAGCTTGGGGATGCTTGATACGTCTCAAACGTATCTATAATTTCTTATGTTCCATGCTACTTTTATGACAATACTCACATGTTTTATACACACTTTATGTCATTATTATGCATTTTCCAGGCACTAACCTATTGACGAGATGCCGAAGAGCCGATTCTTGTTTTACGTTGTTTTTGGTTTCAGAAATCCTACAAAGGAAATATTCTCCGAATTGGACGAAATCAACGCCCAGGGTCTTATTTTTCCACGAAGTTTCCAGAAGACCGAAGGGGATACGAAGTGGGGCCACGAGGGCCCGTACCCATAGGGCGGCGCGGCCAGCATGGGGCCCGCGCCAGCCTATGGTGTGGGTCCCCCGCGCCGCCTCCAACCCTACCCTTCCGCCTACTTATAGCCTTCGTCGCGAAAACCCCTGTACCGAGAGCCACGATACGGAAAACCTTCCAGAGACGCAGCCGCCGCCAATCCCATCTCGGGGGATTCAGGAGATCGCCTCCGGCACCCTGCCGGAGAGGGGAATCATCTCCCGGAGGACTCTTCATCACCATGATCGCCTCCGGATTGATGTGTGAGTAGTTCACCCCTGGACTATGGGTCCATAGCACTAGCTAGATGATTGTCTTCTCCTCATTGTGCTATCATGTTAGATCTTGTGAGCTGCCTATCATGATCAAGATCATCTATTTGTAGTGCTACATGTTGTGTTTGTTGGGATCCGATGAATATGGAATACTATGTCAAGTTGATTATCAATCTATCATATATGTTGTTTATGTTCTTGCATGCTCTCCGTTGCTAGTAGAGGCTCCGGCCAAGTTGATACTTGTAACTCCAAGAGGGAGTATTTATGCTCGATAGTGGGTTCATGCCTCCATTGAATCTGGGACGTGTGACGAAAGTTCTAAGGTTGTGGATGTGCTGTTGCCACTAGGGATAAAACATCAATGCTTTGTCTAAGGATATTTGTGTTGATTACATTACGCACCATACTTAATGCAATTGTCTCGTTGTTTGCAACTTAATACCGGAAGGGGTGCGGATGCTAACCCGAAGGTGGACTTTTTAGGCATAGATGCATGCTTGGATAGCGGTCTATGTACTTTGTCGTAATGCCACCGATTAAATCTCATAGTAGTCATCTTGATATGTATGTGCATTGTTATGCCCTCTCTATTTGTCAATTGCCCAACTGTAATTTGTTCACCCAACATGCTATTTATCTTATGGGAGAGACACCACTAGTGAACTATGGACCCCGGTCCATTCTTTTACATCTGAAATACAATCTACTGCAATACTTGTTCTTTACTGTTCTTCGCAAACAAACATCATTTTCCACACCATACGTTTAATCCTTTGTTTACAGCAAGCCGGTGAGATTGACAACCTCACTGTTTCGTTGGGGCAAAGTACTTTGATTGTGTTGTGCAGGTTCCACGTTGGCGCCGGAATCCCTGGTGTTGCGCCGCACTACACTCCGTCACCAACAACCTTCACGTGTTCCTTGACTCCTACTGGTTCGATAACCTTGGTTTCATACTGAGGGAAAACTCACTGCTGTACGCATCACACCTTCCTCTTGGGGTTCCCAATGGACGTGTGTCAACTGCACGCATCATTCTCCCCCGAGGCTGAGGGCTCTACCGGTAGCTATGTGGTTCATCTCTCTCTCCCATGGTGTGATCTTTATGTGATCATGAGCTTTGTATCACTATTAATCTATGTGCTACTCTAGTGATGTTATTAAAGTAGTCTATTCCTCCTCCATGATGTAAAGTTGACAAGTGTGTGCATCATGTAGTACTTGGCGTAGGTTATGATTGTAATCTCTTGTAGATTATGAAGTTAACTATTACTATGATAGTATTGATGTGATCTATTCCCCCTTTCATAGCTATTGTTGACAAGTGTGTATGCTATGTTAGTACTCGGTCTAAATTGCAACGGTCTATTATGCACTCTAGATGTTACTTTAATATGAACTCCGGATTCACTCTCACGGTGTGACGGTGACCAGTGTGCGCATCGTGTGTGATTCCTTTATGACGTTGTGGAGCTTGTTTACTCCGGCTTGAGGGTGCTCTTGTAGCCCTATACAATGAATGGTGTTTGTTATCCAACAAGAGAGTGTTTGAGAGTAGCACAAGTGAGGAGAAGTTATTTATTTATTATGTGATCATTGTTGAGAGTGTCCACTAGTGAAAGTATGATCTCTATGCCTTGTTTCTAAGCATTGAAACACCGTTTCCAACAAGTTCTGCTACATGTTTGCTTGCTGCCATTTTTATTTCAGATTGCAATTACTATCTACAATCATCCATATTACTTGTATTTCACTATTTCTTCGCTGAACTAGTGCACCTATACATCTGACAAGTGTATTAGGTGTGTTGGGGACACAAGAGACTTCTTGTATCTTAATTGCAGGGTTGCTTGAGAGGGATATCTCTGACCTCTACCTCCCTGAGTTCGATAAACCTTGGGTGATTCACTTAAGGGAAACTTGCTGCTGTTCTACAAACCTCTGCTCTTGGAGGCCTAACACTGTCTACAGGAATAGAAGCATGCGTAGACATCAGCCCGCCACTCTCCGCCTCGCTTCTCGCTGTGTCCGGCGTGTGATGTGGGCATTACCCTTCGGGTAACTAATGTTACACTACCTCTTGCAGCCCAACCAGGGGCCCATGAAGGCAATCAATGGCCAGGTGGGCCACTACGTCGGTTCCAAAGAAGAATCCTTGAAGAACAAGACAAGGAGACGAAGAATACAAGGAAAGCTTAGGGCTAGGATCCTTTGTAACCTAGTCGTACCCGGACAGATCTCTTGAGACCTGGCTCCCAATATAAGGGCCAGGAGAGAGGCTGCCGAGGACACGCGCAATCTTAGTCACCGCAAGTCTAGAGCTAGGTCCCTACATAACTTAGTCTCTCGACGAGATCATAGCCGAAACCTTCGGCACCCATTGTAACCCGATATTTTCATAATCAAGATCAGACAGGCAGGACGTAAGGGTTTTACCTCATCGAGGGCCCCAAACCTGGGTAAATCGCCCTTCCAGCTTGTTTGATAACCGATGTCTCGTGTCAGCCTACAGGATTCCATCTACCCTAATCCCCTTACGGAGGGCTTTGCCGAGGAGTACCCTCGACAATTGGCGCCGTCTGTGGGAAACCTGTCGGCACAAGGCATGTCATCGGCAGTTCCGGTGACGTCTGCAGCGTTCGTGTTGGAATCCCCAACGCCACCAAGTCCAAGAAGTTCGGTTCGTTGCGGATCTTTTGAGTACACACCACGCACTGAGGTGTCGCATCCGATCTCTACGGAGTCGCGCGGCAACATGGATATGACTTTCGGTGGTGTCCACTTCATCATCGACTCCAGAGGATTTCTTCGCCTTCCTAGTTCAACCGCGTCAAGCCCAAGAACTTCGGTTCCAGCTAACATCATGCCAGCAACAGCTTTGACAGTCTTGCCTGGAAGTATTGGGGAGGGCAGTCGAAGCAGTTTCGGCAGCAGAGAGGAGCAACGGAAGAGACGAAGGGATTCACGCCGAGAAGAAGAGGAGCGAGTTGCGAGCTGCCCTCAACAGTATGCACGAGGATGTTACAATATGCAGTCAAACAAGAGCCGCCTTCGCACACCTTATCTTTCGGCCACGGAGCAGCTTGAGGCGCCATGTTACCTACATTCTTACATCGACCCGAAAGATAACCTTGAAAAAGCCACTCACCTGCTTAGGAATTCTCGACAGTTCCTTGAAATCCGACAGTTTTGCGAGGATCTTAGGGCCGAGACAGCAGCAAAAGCACACTCGAAGGAAAGGGTTGCAACTTATAGTTACCCATCAGAGCCATACATACTTGAAGGAGGAGACGTGTATGTACAACCCGAAGTATTCCCAGTGTCTCGAGGGAAGGTCAACATGATCCACAAAACCAGTTTTTCAATGAGAGAAGCCAAGAAGTTTACGCGAGAGGTAAAGTATGCAGAGGTCGTTATGGCTGAGGTGCCCGAATATATCGACTGGTCAGACCAAAACATATCCTTCGGCAAGGCGGACCATCCTAAGGCCATTCCAAGGCCCGGCCACGCTGCCCTAGGTCTTGAAGCACAGATTGGAGGCTACAACATGAGCAAGGTATTTATGGATGGATGAAGCGGTCTGAATCTGCTATTCGCTAGCACAATGAAGGCAATGGGGCTAACGGTTGATATGCTCAAAGAATCTGATACGGGTTTTCACGGCATCATCCCGACCCAACCTACTTATCCCCTTGGCAAGATATCACTGGACATAGTTTTCGGCACGCCTAGCAATTTCAGAAAGGAGAAGCTCGAATTCGAAGTGGTTGATTGGGAATCTCAGTATCATGCCATCCTCGGCAGGCCAGCGTTTGCAAAATTTATGGCTGTATCTCATTATGCGTACCTACAACGGAAGATGCCAGGCAATAACGGGACATCAATAACCGTTCACGGAAGTTTCTCTCGTTCCGAAAACTGTGACAGGGAGTTCCAGAAGATCGCCTCGAAGTTTGGCGCTAAGGAAGAGCTCAATGCACTCGATGTTGTTACGGACCACACAAAACCACCAGCCGATAATCGGAACGCGAGATCCGACGGATTCGACGTGGCGAAGGAGGCGAAGAAACAGCAAGTGCACCCCTGACCCGAAGAAAACAGTCAATACTTCGGTAGATCTTACTGCCGCATAGGAAGGCGCGCTCGCGAGTTCCTCCGTGAGCGCTGGGAAATATTTGCATGGGAACCATCCGACATGCCAGATATTCCCTCGACACAGGAACTTTGGCCACAATCGTCCTTGAAGAGGGTGTTGGATCAGCAGGCGAAGGATTCGACTCCTTGGCCGACTCGCCCTTCCCAGAAATAAACTTAGCCCTCTTTGCGAGAGGAACTTCATCAGAACTGGTTGAAAACAGGAACATACATTAATTACATGAATCCAAGAAAGCTGATCACAAAGGGGAAAAGAGGAGACTTACAGGTCTAAGTCATCTTCGACAGCAAAGAAGCCTGTCGAACTCTTCGTGGCTGGAGGAGGCGACGCAGTTTCATCGGCATCATTATCTTGTCCGCTAGGACTCGATTCAGCCATCGTCATCAAGTCTTCATTAATCCTCCCGCGCCGCATATCCCTAGTACGAGCATCTTCTTCAGGAGCTTCGTCTTCTTGGATGTCTCTATCATCGAGAGCATGCTGCACATCTTCGGTTTCCTCCGAATCATCGTCATCGTCCTCTAGCTCTACCCCACTTTCGGGTGTAGGAGGGTAGCACTGAGCGACGGTGGAAGCCTGTCAATGGAAAAAGAGACTGTTAAATAGTTCGAATAAAGAAACAAAAACATCATTTGGAACAAGTGTAAAGAAGATTACCTCGGCAGGAAGATGTTTGAGATCAAGTGGAGGACGAGCCGAAATTAGGACGATATTGTCCTTTTGGCTAAAGCGAGTAAGGCGCCGCACCTCGTCACGGAGTTCTTCGTCAGATAGATCGGCTGAGCTGACCCTAGACTTATCGTCTTTGCCGACGTACAACCACAGCTGATGAGGGCGAGACATCAATGGTTGCACCCGACGTTTTAGAAACACCGACACTACCTCAGTACCACACATTGTCAGACCCCCAGCATTTTTCAGGTCTAAGACCTTATCGAACAGTTGATCGGCTGTGGCGTTTTCTTCGACAGTCAAGGTGTTTCGCCAGGATTTCTTCGGTGTGGCCACCAGGACATCTTCAAAAAGGGGCAAGTTGGAGCGCCGTCCAACTACTGGAATATCTCGCAGGTAGAACCATTTCTGGCGTTAGCCCTGGACTGATTCCTTCATCAGGAAGTCAAGGTAGTCAGCCTCTTTCCTAAAGACAAAGCCAACGCCGCCAACAATGGGAGGACCGTCATTGCCGTTGTGGCGTTTGACATAGAAGATTTTCCTCCACAAGCCCCAATGAGGGTCGATGCCGAGGAATGCCTCGAATAAGGTGATGAAGATGGAAAGATGAAGGATGGAATTTGGGGTCAGCTGCCAGAGCTGAATCATGTAGAAAAAGAGAAGAGAGCGAAGGAATTCGTGGGCGGGATGCGAAAGCCCGCGATATAAAAAGGCGACGAACATAACAGTGAAGCCCTTGGGAGGCCTTGGGCGAGAAGATGAACCTGGGAGGCGAATGTCGTCGTCAGAAGATGAGATGAAGCCAAGCATGTGCAGCTTGTTCACATCACGGTTTGAGATGGTGGAGGCGCGCCAATCATGGCAGACCTTACCGGCGCCAGATGAAGTGCCAGGTTCGGCGGTTCCCTTCCTTTTGCCCATGGTGCTCGAGTTCTTGGAAGAAGGAACAGTGGTGAGAGAAGAAATTGAGGAGGAAGATGAGCAGTATGGAGGCGTAAAAAGTGTAAAATAGAGAAAGGGCCTTTATTTATAGCGAGGTCTGTTGGGGAATCGTGGCCATAACTCCAGCAATCGTGGGGAGGTGGACGAGGATCTGATAGTACACATGTATGATCAAGAGAAACGAAACCGGCGGCCCATTACCCCCACTACGCGCGGAAATCGAGGGGACGCCTCGGTCAATGCACAAGCACTGGTCATTTCCTAAACTGACCGCGCATAAGTAGGGTGGGCCCGTTAGGTCACGTCCTGTCAAATCGCAGCAGTTGCTACGTCACCCATGATGTCATCAGAAGTATCGATTTCGCGAGGAGCATCCGAAGAGAATTAAAATTATCGAGTGGTTCAACTTGAGTCTACACACGTATGCAAGCATCCGCGCCTAGACTCGGGGGCTACTCCCATCGGGAGCGCTGAACGCGCACCCGATATAATTTGGACTCAAAGATCGTTGCAAGAAAGATTACATCAGCAGTATCTGAAGAAAGGTTCAAGAGATTTGGGCTAAAGTCTGCACTCGGTTGCAAGCATCCGCGCTCAGACTCGGGGGCTACTCCTATCAGGAGCACTAAGTGCGCACCCGATAAAAGTTATGAATTCGAAGGTTTTTGCGTGGCCCAGGATCATGCCCGGGGACTTGATTCTGTGTAGGGTAATGTTGTTTTGCCATCGTCAGTTAACCGGTAAAAACCGGGCACGTTACTCAAATCCCTTGCGTACTAAATCTTGCTTGAAAGAAATGAAGACCCGATAAAAGGAGAAATATCGGATGATCATAACGAATTGAAGAAAACTTCGGCGGAAGGGAACGTTTGAGTAGTACAACTTGAGTCTACGCACAGTTGCGAGCATCCGTACCTAGACTCGGGGGCTACTCCCATCGGGAGCGCTGGGCGCGCACCCGATAAAAGAAGACACTGCTATTACAAGGAGAACAAGACCTATCGACTAAGGCGAATACTCGACAGAAGACATGCTTTAGTCCCTGCCCGAAGTATCTTCGGCCAAACACTCGGGGGCTTCTGATGTGGGCATTACCCTTCGGGTACTAATGTTACACTACCTCTTGCAGCCCAACTAGGGGCCCATGAAGACAGTCAATGGCCAGGTGGGCCACTACGTCGGTTCCAAAGAAGAATCCTTGAAAAACAAGACAAGGAGACAAAGAATACAAGGAAAGCTTAGGGCTAGGATCCATTGTAACCTAGTCGTACCCGGACAGATCTCTTGAGACCTGGCTCCCAATGTAAGGGCCAGGAGAGAGGCTGCCGAGGACACGCGCAATCTTAGCAATCTTAGCCACCGCAAGTCTAGAGCTAGGTCCCTACATAACTTAGTCTCTCGACGAGATCATAGCCGAAACCTTCGGCACCCCATTGTAACCCGATATTTTCATAATCAAAATTAGACAGGCAGGACGTAAGGGTTTTACCTCATCGAGGGCCCCGAACCTTGGTAAATCGCTCTCCCCGCTTGTTTGATAACCGATGTCTCGTGTCAGCCTACAGGATTCCATCTACCCTAAGACCTTTACAGAGGGCATTGCCGAGGAGTACCCTCGACAGCGTGCCTGGAGCGTTCCTGTGGACCGTGGTTAGGACGCCGAACATTGTATTAGTCCACGTCGGACAAAAAGGCCTTTGGAACACGCGTCTTGAAACGAAAAAATGTCCGACGCGCCTCAAAAATATTTAGGAGACGCTTTAAGGGACGCTGCAGGAGATGTTGCAAACAAACATTTCAATCAACCAGGCCAAGTTAGTATCCGCACCCGATCAAAACAAATCAAAACATCATCGCAAAAAAAAACCAAAACAAACATATTTTATATTTAAAATGCATTGAACAGCCGAAGATGGGAGTATGGGACGCCGCCAGAAAGTCCCTGCCGGTCTGGTTGCGTCCGTCCATCGTGAGCCTGCAGCCACGCCCGTCGGACGCCGGGCGAGCTATGATCACGCATCAGGTGATCGCAGCGGCGGCTGGCGCGCAAGCCGCCAGGCTCGCTGCCCGTGCACGGCCGGCAGCCATGCATGCGCTCTCATCAGCCTCTCAGCCATGCGTTGGGCTGCTCCGGCGTCTTTCTTGCTTGTCCGTTTCGAGTTTGACGACCCAGCGCACACATGCACGATTTTGAGAACTCGGGGATAGATAGATTTCAAACAGTCGTTGGCTCCTTCTCCTGCCTGTTCGGGGCAGTAATTTTTTTGTTCCTCTCTTAGATTGACAGTGTGTTCTGGCCGTAGCAGCAGGCAGCACTGGTCACACAGCCATGGACAATGCAATAATCATGGCGAACTCCGAAGCGTCAGTGAGAGCATTCATGGAGAGGATCGAGCGTTGGATGGGGTGGCGCAGGAAAGCCTGGTCAGCTGCTGTTCCCTGGCCCTGCTACCATACGAGACAAGCCTGGCCTGCATGTGGACTGTGGCGATCTTTTTGGTGGATTTTGGGTTGGACCCCTGTCAGCTTGGTAAAAACTTACTGTTGCCATTTGCCAATATTGCAAGCGCGGGTAAACCCTCCGCTTGTAATCTCCTAGATCGAGCGAGCCTTAAAATTTTAGTCCAACTTAGCCAACGCATCATTAGCTATAGCATCTTCAAATGTATATACGACGGATGACAGTTTTTAAGAAAATACCAACTGCCACGTGGAAATTTGTTAGGGCCAACACCTGAATTTTCATCCGTTGCGAGTGCGGGTGAACGCAGGAATCGTGCACGCGTAATTAGTGTCCATCTTGTATTGCATGAACTGCGACAACCTTCGTGGACACGTTGTTCCTGGAGATGAAAACTTATTTGTTGCTTGGCAGCATGTCTACAGCCTACGGTATCGTCTCGCCATGCATGTTAATCTACCAGTCCAAGATTGGAAGGGTGTAGCTTGGCACGCACCTGCATGCAGCTTGTAGCTTGCGGTGAGGAGTTAACTTGCCCCGCGAGAATAGTACCAAAAGCCATTTTTGTCCAAAATAAGGCATGCAGTGAACACCGGATCGAACGCCCCAAAGATGGTGCCAGGAGGGTCAGCTGACTTGTCATGATTACCTCTCTGGGCGATGCTTAATTTGGAGTTTTGGACTCATGCACGTCATGTAAACTATCTCAGAGTACAAACTGTATAGTGTTTAGACACTTCAGGAAAGAAATTCGTTAAATGATTCCTCATTCATTTTAAATTACTTGATGTAGTATCTTTTTAAAAATATCGAATCTCCCCACCAAACACATCTACTCCCTCTCTCACAGTTTATTAGGCGTACGCGTACCTCTAGGTCGCAAATTTGACCAAGTTAGCGTTAATTTTTTAAAAAAGTTATATGTTATAAAAATTATATCATTAAAAAGTTTAGATGTTCTATTTTTCTAATAATATAATTTTTGCATTATATAATTTAAATTATATAGGTCAAATTGGCAACCTAGGATACGGGAAAGACTAGTAAACTGAGACGGAGTGAGTAGATAGGATACGCACACGTATTAAATCTAATCAAATCTGCATTGACTCACTGGTAGAAAATGTTGGAGACACATAAGGTTTCTATACCGTATGCTAGGCAGAGTCCTAGTTAGTTTAAATTGTAATCTTAGATTGATTAGGTTTGTAATCAACTTGGCTTGCAAGCCAAGTCTAACCCTTGTAATCTCTATATATGTATCAATGAGATGGAGAGAGGAGGTGTGCGATTCTGCAGCCCAAAGCCATACCGACTTACATGGTATCAGACACCGGTTGATTCTCTCCCGTCTAAAACCCTACCTCTTCTCTCCTCTCCTAAAACCCAGCCGACACCATGACTCCTGATGAGCTTGCCACCCTTGAGGCCGAGCTGAAGAAGCGCGAGGACACCGTCGCCGCTCGCGAGGCCGAACTCGCTCGCCTTGCCAAAGGAAAAGGCACAGATGCCGATGCCCTTGCCTCCGCTGCCATCACCCAAACCCTACCACCGAAAATGCCCAGCCTTCCCCCTCCACCTTCGTACACTCCATCAAAACCTATGTTCCAATTACCCTCGATCTTCAAGCCTCCAACCATGCCCAGTGGCGTGAACTTTTTCTCGTCGCTCTCGGCCGCTACGGCCTCACCAACCACGTCATCGACGATGACTCCGGCCCCTCCAACACTTCACCAGCATCTCCATGGGGTCGTGACGACTTCACCATCCTCAACTGGATCTACGGCTCCATCTCCCCCGAGCTGTTCAGCATCATCATGAAGCCCGGATCATCTGCACGGCAGATCTAGGCCGCCATCGACAACCTCTTCCGCGACAAAAAGAAGAGCCGCACCATCGCTCTTGAATCTGAGTTCCGCAACACTCCTCAAGGCGACATGACGGTTCACGACTACTGCGCCAAACTGAAGTCCCTGGCCGATGCACTGGCCGATGTTGATCAAGTTGTCTCCGACGAGACCCTCGTCCTCACTATCCTCCGTGGCCTTAACGAGCAGTTTTTGCATCTTCGCTCTTTTATTCCGTTTCAGGTGCCCTTGCCCATCTTTCTCCAGACACGATCCGCGCTCATGCTCGAGGAAGCGCAGAAGAAGACGGATGCCAAGAACGTTGCGGCCACCGCCTTATGGGCCAGCGGCAACAGCGTCATGCCTAATGGAGGTGGTGGCCCTCCCTCGAACGGGGGCGGTCGAGGCAACTCTGACCCGCGCCCACCTGCGCCTCCTCACGGACACGTCTTCAACCACGGTCAAGCGCATGTCTTCAACAACGGTGGCCACGGTGGTTTCAACAACACCCGAGGCCGTGGCCGTGGCGGACGTGGGCGTGGACGCACCGATCCCTGGATGTTCAATCCGTGGACTGGGCTCCCGACCCGCGCCTAATTCAAGCAGAAGCCTCCACCTGCACTGTGGCAGCCGCGCCCGTGGCGCGCACCAGGCGTTCTGGGCCCCCGCCCCGGCGTGCCTGTGCCTCAGGCATACACTGCATATGGCGCCTTCCAGCAGTACCAAGGCCACACTTTCGCTACTCCATCACCGGCTCAACACCAGCCACCGCAGCACGTCGACCCAGCGCTACTGACGGCCCTCAGCAACATGCACCTACCCGGGAATCAGGAGTGGCACATGAACACCGGAGCCTCCTCCCACATGGCATCTGATTATGGTAATTTTTCCTCTATCTACCCTTCCTCTCAACGAATCACGGTCGGCAACGGACAATCCATCTACTCCACCCATGTAGGATCCACCTCTATTCCATCATCATATATTCCTCTTTCTTTATGCAATATTTTAATTATTCCTCATATTATCAAAAATCTAATCTCTGTTCGACAATTCACTACTGACAACTCATGCTCCTTTGAATTTGATCCCTTTGACTTTTCTGTGAAGGCTCTTCCCTCCAAGATTGTGATACTTCGACGCAATAGTCCAGGGTCGCTCTACCCACTTTCCCCGCCATCCTCTACCAATGAAGCCCTCACCGCCGCCACCACTTCATCCTCGCTCTGGCATCGCCGTCTCGGAGACCCCGGCCATCACACCATGTCGCGTCTTGTGATGACCCAGCGTACCACTGCATGGTGTAGTACACAAGTCGTTGACATAACACAAGTGAAACACCGTTCCACCCATATTACATCTCTCAGAGTGATACAACAGAAACATATGCGAGTCCAAGGTATGTCTATAGAAGTACACACGAACGGTTTACATAAGATCCACACACCCTCCTACTTTACAGGTGAGGTAAAACTTCAAATAAAGCTCC
>NC_061513.1:69925717-70008554 GCF_022539505.1 Lolium rigidum | reverse complement strand
AAGCACACAGACGCTCTAAGTAAAGCACATAAGATGTGACGGAATAAAAATATAGTTTCACTAGAGGTGACCTGATAAGTTGTCGGTGAAGAAGGGGATGCCTTGGGCATCCCCAAGCTTAGATGCTTGAGTCTTCTTGAAACATGCGAGGATGAACCACGGGGCATCCCCAAGCTTAGACTTTTCACTCTTCTTGATCATATTGTATCATCCTCCTCTCTTGACCCTTGAAAACTTCCTCCACACCAAACTCAAAACAATCTCATTAGAGGGTTAGTGCATAATCAAAAATTCACATATTCAGAGGTGAAACAATCATTCTTAACACTTCTGGACATTGCTCAAAGCTACTGGAAGTTAATGGAACAAAGAAATCCATCCAACACAGCAAAAGAGGCAATGCGAAATAAAAGGCAGAATCTGTCAAAACAGAATAGTCCGTAAAGACAAATTTTTTAGAGGCACCAGACTTGCTCAGATGAAAATTCCCAAATTGAATGAAAGTTGCGTACATATCTGAGGATCACACACGTAAACTGGCAGATTTTTCTGAGTTACCTACAGAGAACCCTGCCCAAATTCGTGACAGCAAGAAATCTATTTCTGCGCAGTAATCCAAATCTAGTATTGACTTTACTATCAAAGACTTTACTTGGCACAACAATGCAATAAAATAAAGATAAGGAGAGGTTGCTACAGTAGTAACAACTTCCAGGACTCAAATATAAAACAAAATTGCTGTAGTAAAATAAAAACATGGGTTATCTCCCAAGAAGTGCTTTCTTTATAGCCATTAAGATGGGCTCAGCAGTTTTAATGATGCACTCCCAAGAAATAAGAGTTGAAGCAAAAGAGAGCATCAAGAAGCAAATTCAAAACAAATTTAAGCCTAACCCACTTCCTATGAAAAGGAATCTTGTAAAGAAACAAGTCATGTAGGCATAATGCAACAAGCATAGAAAGATAAAACAAGTGTAACTTCAAAAATTTCAGCATATAGAGAGGTGTTTTAGTAACATGAAAATTTCTACAACCATATTTTCCTCTCTCATAATAATATCCAGTAGCATCATGAGCAAACTCAACAATATAACTATCAAATGAAACATTCTTATCATGAGTCTCATGCATAAAATTATTACTACTCCCAACATAAGCATAATCAATTTTATTAGTAATAGTGGGAGCAAATTCATCAAAGTAGCTATCATTATTATTCTCATCAAGTGTAGGAGGCATAGTATAATCATAATAAAATTTACTCTCCATAGTAGGTGGCACCAAAAGACTACTATCATTATAATCATCATAAATAGGAGGCAAAGTATCATCAAAGTAAATTTTCTCCTCCATGCTTGGGGGACTAAAAATATCATGCTCATCAAAACCAGCTTCCCCAAGCTTAAATTCTTCCATAGCATTAGCAACAATGGTGTTTAAAGCATTCATACTAATAACATTGGCATTATCATGCATATAAAGTTCCATAGGTTTTTTAATTTTCTCTTCAAACACCTCATGTCCTAACTCAATATAGATACTATAAAGATCTCTAATATTTTTGTTGTTTTCCATTATGCCTAACTAGTGTTTAACAAGAAACAAAAAGATGCAATTGCAGGATCTAAAGGAAATAGCTTCGAGCACTCACACACCGGCAACAAGACTAGGAGATAGCTTAGTAGTCGGAGGATGTGAATACCTTTTACCTTACCCCCCGGCAACGGCGCCAGAAAATAGCTTAGTTGCCGGGGTCCGGAGTGTTAGTGTCTTTTACCTTACCTCACCGGCAACGGCGCCAGAAAATAGCTTGATGTCTACTCACGCTTCTTTTCCTGTAGACAGTGTTAGGCCTCCAAGAGCAGAGGTTTTTAGAACAGCAGCAAGTTTTCCCTTAAGTGGATCACCCAAGGTTTATCGAACTCAGAGAGGAAGAGGTCAAAGATATCCCTCTCAAGCAACCACCGCAATCACGATACAAGAAGTCTCTTGTGTCCCCAACACACCTAATACACTTGTCGGATGTATACGTGCACTAGTTCGGCGAAGAGATAGTGAAATACAAGTGGTATGAATGAATATGAGCAGTAGTAACGGCGCCAGAAAATAGCTTGTCAGGCGTGCGATTGATGGTAGTAATATTGCAGGAAGTAAAGATGCAGTAAAACGATAGAATAAGCGATGATTGCAGTATTTGGAAACAAGGCCTAGGGATCATACTTTCACTAGTGGACACTCTCAACATTGATCACATAATAAAACCACTCTACACTCTCTTGTTGGATGATGAACACCATTAATTGTGTAGGGCTATAAGAGCACCTCAATGCCGGAGTTAACAAGCTCCACAACATTCGATGTTCATATTTAAATAACCCTAGAGTGCATGATAGACCAACGCAATTGTACCGAGTACTAACATAGCATGCATACTGTCACCATCAAGCTATGAAAGGGGGAATAGATCACATCAATACCATCATAGTAATAGTTAACTTCATAATCTACAAGAGATCACAATCATAAACTACGCCAAGTACTACATGATGCACACACTGTCACCATTACATCATGGAGGAGGAATAGACTACTTTAATAACATCACTAGAGTAGCACATAGATTAATAGTGATATAAAGCACATTGCACTCATAAAGGAATATAAATAAGCACTTCACTATGCTATTCTGAATTACTCTCTGGCAAGATAACGAACACTAATTCATCATGTAGGCAAACCTTAAAGATATATTCCCAAGTACTAATAAACACCCCACGTCGTCACTCGTGAGCATTCATAGGAGGTACTAACACACCACAATTTCATAGAGACATCCAACTCAAATCATAACCCAGATGAACAAGTATTCCGTGAAATATAGCCTAAGAGACCCACACGGTGCACACACTGTCACCTTTACACACGTGGGACAAGGAGTCTCCGGAGATCACATAAGTAAAATCCACTTGAATAGCATAACGACATCTAGATTACAAGCTCATCATATGGATCTCAATCATGTAAGGCAGCTCATGAGATCATTGTATTGAAGTACATGGGAAAGAGATTAACCACATAGCTACCGGTACAACCCTTAGCCTCGAAGGAGAACTACTCCCTCCTCATGGGAGACAGCAGCGTTGATGGAGATGGCGGTGGTGTCGATGGAGATGCCTTCCGGGGGCACTTCCCCGTCCCGGCGACGTGACGGAACAGAGACTTCTATCCCCCAGATCTTGGCTTCGCGATGGCGGCGGCTCTGGAAGGTTTCTCGTGACGTGGCTTTTCCGTATCGAAGATTTAGGTCAGGGGGCTTCTTATAGGCGAAGAGGCGGAGTCGGAGGGGTTACGGGGGCACCACACAATAGGGGGGCGCGCCTGGCTCCTTGACCGCGCCGCCCACACGTGTGGGGCCACCAGGGCTCCCCTCTGGTGCCTCTCGGGTGTTCTGGAAGCTTCGTGGAATTATAAGATGATGGGCGTTGATTTCGTCCAATTCCAAGAATATTTCCTTACTAGGATTTCTGTAACCAAAAACAGCAGAAAACGGGAACTGGCACTTCGGCATCTCGTCAATAGGTTAGTTCCGGAAAACGCATAAAAACGACATATAATGTGTATAAAACATGTGAGTATCATCATAAAAGTAGCATGGAACATAAGAAATTATAGATACGTTTGAGACGTATCACTTGTTAACAAGGTTGAACAAGTCTTGCCACCAAATAAATCTTACATGACATAAGAAGAAATAAACCTCAAATCAATCATGTTACCTTATATTGTATTGATATGGACCCAATCATAATATTTTGATATCCTTCTTTAGGCTCATATATAGGACAATCAATAACTCCCACTTTGATAGTTCTCAAATTAGAAATTGTATTAACTCCATATACTTTATCAATCCTCTTGGGAAAATAAACAGTATGCTCCTTGTCATCAACATTGAAAGTAACTTTTCCTTTATTGCAATCAATAACAGCCCCTGTAGTGTTAAGAAAAGGTCTTCCAAGAATAATAGACATATTACCATCTTCAGGCATTTCCAACACAACAAAATCAGTTAATATTAAGCAATTATTAGCAACTTGAACAGGAACATCCTCACATATACCAACAGGAATAGCAGTAGATTTATCAGCCATTTGCGAAGATATATTAGTTGGTATCAACTTATCTAAATAAAGTCTCTTGTAAAGAGAAAAAGGCATAACACTAACTCCTGCTCCCAAATCACACAGAGCAGTTCTAACATAATTATTCTTGATGGAACAAGGAATAGTCGGTATACCTGGGTCTCCCAGCTTTCTTTGGAACCTTGCCATTGAAAGAGTAATTAGCAAGCATAGTGGAAATCTCCTCATTAGGAATTTTCCTTTTGTTAGAGACAATATCTTTCATATACTTTGAATAAGGAGGCAATTTAATAGCATCAGTCAAAGGGATTTGCAGGAACAAAGGTTTCATCCAATCACAAAATTTATTATAATGTTCTTCCTCCTTTGATTTTAGTTTCTTAACAGAGAAAGGCATTTGCTTTTGAACCCAAGGTTCTCTTTCATTACCATGTTTCTTAGCAATAAAATCTTCTTTAGTGTACTTTTTATTTTAGCATGCTTTTCAGGTTCATCTTCAACCTCTTCTTTATCGGAAACATCATTCTTATCATTATCTTTATCATGTTCATTACCACTTCCATTTTCAGCATCAGAAATAGAAAATAATATTAGGATCATTAACAGGCTCAGAGGATTCTACAACAGTTTTATGTTTCTTCTTCTTTTTCTTAGAAGGAGCACTAGTTTCTTTAGTTCGTTGAGAATCTTGTTCAAATCTTTTGGGATGCCCCTCAGGATATAGAGGATCCTGAGTAGAAACACCGCCTCTAGTTGTTACTTCATAAGCATGTTTTTCTTTAGAAGTATTTTTTAACAAGTCATTTTGCACTTTAGTGAGTTGATCAATTTGAGCTTGAACCATATGAAAATGTTTAACAAGAATCTTAACATCATTGGAGGTTCTCTTCACAATATCATGCAATTTACTAATATCTTGAGAATTTTCCATTAAATGATTCTCTATTCTCATATTAAAATTATCTTGCTTAACAATATAATTATCAAACTCATCTAAACATTGATCAGGAGGTTTTGAGTAAGGAATATCTTCTTTATCAAAGCATTGAAGAGAATGTACCTCAATCGTGGATGAAGAGGGATTTATCTTACATAAATCTTCTATGGGGGTAAATTCTTCACATCTTCAAATTTAATACCTTTCTCTTTAAGAGATTTCTTGGCTTCCCTCATATCTTCATCATTTAATTTAATCATACCCCTCTTCTTCAATATTGGTGTTGGGGTTGGTTTAGGTGTAGTCCAATCATCATGATTTCGGCCTATTCTAGCCATTAATTCTTCAGCTTCGTCTGGAGTTCTTTTCCTGAAAACACAACCAGCACAACTATCCGGGTATGCCCTAGACTCAATGGTTAGTCCACTATAAAATATATCAAGTAAGTCATGCTTTTCCAAATCATGTCCAGGCCGAGCTCTCGGAGAGAGCAAAACCTTGCCCAAGCTTCAGTGCAATTTCTCTCCATCTTCCTGGTCAAAACTATAAATTTTTCGCAAACCAATATGTTGAGCACTAGCGAGGAAAATATTTTCGAAAGAAAACATCAAGCAAACCACTTGGACTATCAATAGAATCGGGAGGCAAACTATTATACCAAGTTTTAGCATCATCCTTTAATCGTAAAGGAAAAATTTTAGCAACAAAATAAGTACGCTTCTTGATATCATCAGAAAACAAGCTACTCAAAGTAGAAAGCTCATTCATGTGCTCTACAGCACTTTCTTTTTCAGTACCACAAAAAGGCGTTTTCTCAACAATAGATATATGAGATAAATCAAGAGAAAAATCATAATCCTTATCCTTAATGTTTATAGGACATGTGGCAAATTTAGGATCAGGAGATAGTTTATATCTAACAGCATGTTGTGCAAGAAGTATTTTAATGTTACTTGCACCAGTAGTAGCATTACATTTATCAATAAAATCATCATCAAGTTCCACATAATCTTCATCAAGATCATCACTAGAGTATTCAACAGACTCGAGTGAATTAACGAGTGTAACAGTATTTTCATTAGGAATTTCAAGTATTTTCAATTTGTCTAGACCTAGCAATTGTAGCATCTAGAAAAGGACCTAATGAACCATTATCATCAAGCACAGTAGAAGCATCATTAAAATTATAAGAGGAATTTTCAGATTCAGCGAAGTACCAGCATGTGAAGCTTGTGGTGGTGAAACAAGTTGACTTATCACAGATGGTGAATCAAGAGCAGCAGAGGTACTCAGAGTTGTACCTTTTCTTGTAGTGGATGGTAATATGGCGACTTTAGCATCGCGAGATTTACCCATGATGGAGGATTTGCATCGAACAATATCAATTCAGGTAAATAAAGCTATGCTCCCCGGCAACGGCGCCAGAAAATAGTCTTGATGACCCACAAGTATAGGGGATCGCAATAGTCTTCGAGGGAAGTAAAACCCAATTTATTGATTCTACACAAGGGGAGCCAAAGAATATTTGTAAGCCTTAACAGGGGAGTTGACAATTCAGCTGCACCTGGAAACAGACTTGCTCGCAAGAGTTTATCAGTAGCAACAGTTTTATAGCAGTAGCAGTAATGAAATATAAGCAGCAGTGTAATAAAGAAAGCAGTAGTGATTATAGTAAACAGTAGGATTAAAATACTGTAGGCATAGGGATGGATGAACGGGCGCTGCATGGATAAGAGAACTCATGTAATAATCAAGGCAAGGTATTTGCAGATAATAACAAAACAGTATCCAAGTACTAAATAACCATAGGCATGTGTTCCGTATATAGTCGTACGTGCTCGCAATGAGAAACTTGCACAACATCTTTTGTCCTACCAGCCGGTGGCAGCTGGGCCTCTAGGGAATCTACTGGTAATTAAGGTACTCATTTTAATAGAGCACCGGAGCAAAGCATTAACACTCCGTGAACACATGTGATCCTCATATCACAGCCTTCCCCTCCGGTTGTCCCAATTTCTGTCACTTTGGGGCCTCGGGTTCCGGACAGCAATATGTGTATACAACTTGCAGGTAAGATCATAATACAATGAATATCATCATGAATTAATAACATGTTCAGATCTGAAATCATGGAACTCGGGCCCTAGTGACAAGCATTAAGCATAACAAGTTGCAACAATATCATGAAAGTACCAACAACGGATACTAGGCACTATGCCCTAACAATCTTATGCTATTACATGAACAATCTCATCCAATCCCTACCATCCCCTTCAGCCTACAGCGGGGGATTTACTCACACATGGATGGGGGAAGCATGGATGGTTGATGGAGAGGCGTCGATGGTGATGATGGCGATGATCTCCTCCAATTCCCTGTCCCGGCAGGGTGCCAGAACGGAGTTTCCGATCCCGAGGTTGAGTTTCGCGATGGCGGCGGAGTTCTGGATGTCTTCTGGCAAATTGGTCGAACTCTCGTGCGTTTTTAGGTCAAGGGCTTTAAGTAGACCAGAGGGGAGCGTCGGGGGCTGGCCGAGGCGGCGCCACCATAGGGCGGCACGGCCCAGGGGCCCACCGCGCCGCCATATGGTGTGCGCACCTCGTGGCCCCCTCCGTCTCGTCTTCTGGCTCCGTAAGTCTTCTGTGAAAATAGGCCCATTGCAATTATTTCCGGGGATTTTCCTGAAAGTTGATTTTATGTACAGAAATAAGACACCAGGGCAATTCTGTTGAAAACAGCGTTAGTCCGTGTTAGTTGTATCCAAAATACACAAATTAGAGGCAAAACAATAGAAAAAGTGTTCGGGAAAGTAGATACGTTTTGGACGTATCAGTCGCCAGTCCCACTCGCCACGAAGGAGGAGGCCGAAGCAGGCTGCCAGTCGCCCATGCGACTGGACCCCGTAGCGACTGGGCCATATCCTGGAGCAAAGATCTGCGCGACTGGATGAGGAGTTTACTTGCGAGATGGGTGGCGAATCTCGGATTAGTAGCAACTGATATGATTCGGAGTTATCCTCATGTAACCCTAGATCGGCGGTGGATATATAAACCCCCGGGTTAAACCCTAGACGACACATCGTCTAAGATCCAATCTCCCTCTTGTAAGCTCTTGGCTCCACGCCAACTGAGCCCCCCCCCCATTGTAAGCACCAATGGCACGTCCTTAAAAGAACGCACTTTGATAACCGTCTTCTCTGCGATGTACCGAAAGAAAGTCTTGTCAGTTCGATGAACGATATTGAGTGGAATGAGCTTGTGCGGCACTGGATGGATCCCAAGATGAAGGTTAGTTATTTTATGCAAATCGAAGCTGGTACATTAAATGCTTATGGCAGATGAACTTGTTAACTGAATTGACTAGCCCTTTCCTCAGTTCTGACTTATGAATGCATTCTTGTGCATGAAGCTTGACTATGAGTACCATTACTAATTCTACCATCCAGCAGGAAATCAGTGACAAAAACAAATTCAACCGTGCTAAGGTCCTGATCCATCCGGCAACCGGATCACGCAGCTATGTTGCGCACTTGGAAAACTAGGTAAGTCACGAACTGTCAAAACATAAAATTGTGCTGTGATGAGTATTTCAAGTTTGTTGGTTATATAAGTTTGTTGTTGTGCTCAACACACGTGCTAGATGATGTTCCCTGTTTTTCTTTAGGATGGATTGCATTTTATTTATTTCACAATAACATCATTTACAGAGCAACGTCAGTTGAATTGAATTCCAGCTAGGGTAACTATTGTGCACATGGTCGCTAGCGGAAACTGTTGATTTTATGTACACCTGAAACCTTTAAGCTGATCACCTATTTATGTTATTTTTTTCAGAAGGACAAATACAACGGCAAAGAACTTAGTCCTCTATATATGTTCAAAGAGTGCCACTTCAGCCGACAAAGGATGCAATTGCAAGCTATCTTTCAAAGAGTTGTCAGTAACGTTTATCTTATATCTTGCTGCATCTCCTAACCATGATTCTTCATTGTAAAATAAGGCTAAGATGGAATATGAGCTGTGTGTACCTACAACACACGGACAACGCAGGACTGAGGCCCAGGTTGTTTACGAGGTCCTCTCGAGGAAAATTTCACAGCTTAGATTTCTTCAGAATGTAGGAGTCACACGTCACTCCTCTCGATCCAGAATGAGCAAGCTTGCTGCATAACTGGAGAAGGAGAAGTTGGCAAGTGCATACCTGTCCAATGTTGCCAAGATCCAGAGGAATCAAATTAATCAGCTGACAACCAAGGCAAAGGAAAGATTAGAAACGCAGGCTGCGATGTTGGTAAAGATTGAAATGTTTCTCATGCTTAAGTAAAGGTAGACTGCATAACCCTGATAACGTGGTTCACACAGGTCGTGGTATACTCAACGCTGGAAATGTTTTTTGATGCTGCTAGAGTTGTTCTGATCATGTTGAAGAGATATATTGGTGCTACTGTGCACGCTGGACTCTGATCTGATGTTATTTCATAACTGTAATTATCTTAGTATGTAAATTATATTGCTGAATGTAATAATGTAGTGTTTTCAGTTTTAGCATGCTCTTGTGGGCATATTGGTTATACGAAAATTAAGAAATTGAATTTTAATGGGTTGCATAAGAGGCAATTTTAAACGGTCCGATCCATCAACTAACGGGCCCCAATGCCCATCAACTAACGGGCTCAAGGCCCTCGATTAGAGGGTTTCAAGGCCCACCAAATATAGGGCCTAAAGGCTCACAAATTAACGGGCCTAAAGGTCCATTAAATAACGGCCCAAGGCCCATAAGCCGATGGGTTCAAGACCGACCGACTAACGGGACGTAAGGCCCACCAACTAACGGGCCTCCAAGGGCCATCAACCAACGGGCCTCAAGACCCATAAAAAATGGGCCTCAAGGCCCATCGCCTAACGGACCCCAAGGCCCATCGAGTAATGGACTACAAGGCCCATAAACTAATGGGCCCAAAGCCCATCACCTAATGAGCCTCAAGGCCCATCGCCTAACGGGCCTCAAGGCCCACCGACTAACTGGCCCATCGCCTGACGAGCCTCAAGGCCCATTGCCTAACGGGTCTCAAGGCCCATTGCCTAACGGGCCTCAAGGCCCATGTCCTATCGGGCCCACCTACTGTATGCTGCAACGTGTCATGAATCTAGTGGCACATTTGTCGCAACTATGTTAGTTTATTTCAGAGCGGATGTTGCCACGTGTCCTCGCTGAGAATATGCTAGGAGACAAAACAATATCACACGACTGTAATAATGGCCCAATCATTGGCCTGACACATCGGTTGGGTACAGGGGGACTGCCCGATAGGGTGTAAGTCCGTCCGTCCGGGCCGGCTAGGCTTTGGCCTTGGACCTACCCGTCATGGATCTGTGACGCACTTTCCTAACCGTCAGCCTGCACATCTGTGACGCGAGATCCGCCACGGTCCTGCAAACCGTCAGGATGAGGCCCCTGTGACGGATTTTGCACATTTGCTGATGAACTAAAATCGTTATAGAAGCCCCATATGTTACTAGTGATACCTTGGGCGGCTTCCAGCTCACGCGCCATCTCGGCGCGCTCAGTCTTAGCCTTGTGGTAGCTAGCCATGAGCCGGTTGTACAAGTCGGCCCAGTTGTCGGTGACCGTCTGAAGAAAAGGAACAAAGTCAACAAAGGGCGAAACCCAGGCCGGCTCCACAGCAGCCGGCCCGTGCCTCACAGGGCTACCAGTTCAATACCAATTGCAAAAACTAACTCAGCCAGAAACTTACCTTGGCAACCTTCTTGACCCGCTTGAGGCAGTTGTCGACTTCAGAGGCGGAGGCGGCTATGAGGGCGCGGAAGTCGGAAAAGAACATCTCCATGGAAGCCACTCCCTTCCGGCCCTCCCGGCTCGTCAGCTAGTGGCCGTCGGCGTCGCGCCACTCCTTCTCCATGGTGCCCATGGAACCCAAGCTGGAGTCGAAGGTGGATACAATGTGCACCAGCTTGGGAGCCGAAGCCACGTGCAGGCTCACCATCGGCTGTGTGAGGCTCCACAGTTAGGCCCTTCGGCTTGACCAGGGACCTGGCGTCCGCACTGGCCGAGCGCACCGGCTCCTCCCTAGCCGGCTCCGAAGCTGAAGGCGGCACGGCCTGGCCCGCCGAGTCAGATGTGACCATGGGCTCTGGCGGCAGCACCACCCTGGGCCCC
This sequence comes from Lolium rigidum, assembly GCF_022539505.1. Taxonomy (NCBI): domain Eukaryota; kingdom Viridiplantae; phylum Streptophyta; class Magnoliopsida; order Poales; family Poaceae; genus Lolium; species Lolium rigidum. Next base: position 69,997,298 of record NC_061513.1, on the reverse strand, counting down.
GATTCGGCACCAGCCCTCAGCACGCCGCTGTCTCCTCCTGTCGGTGGCACCTCCGGTCGGCTGCCGCGCAGCAGGTCGCTGATGGTCGGCTGGCTCATCCAGCGAGCCGGTTCGTCCAGGGAGCCGGAGCCGGAGCTGGCTGGAGGCGGCGCAGAAGATGAAGCCCCCGCTCCCATAGAGGGCAGCGGGAACAACGGTGGCGTGCGCGCCCCCTCCCGAGCTGGGGCTGCGGGGTCGACTCCCTCCTCGCCCGTGGCAGAACAGGCGGCGGAGAGATGGTGTTGGAAGCCGAGCCAGCCCCCGCACCCTTGGAGAATTTGATGGCGGAGCTACACCAAGAAAGCAAAAAGAAAGCAAATAAGAAACCCACGAAGATGAGAAAGTGGAGCGAAAGAAAAGGAATCAAACAAGTTTAAGAAAGAGAACTCACCCGGCCTCCTCCGGGACCTGCTTCGGCTGCTACCGGCCCTCCTTCTTCGCCGCGGCCTCCAGCTGTGCGCTGGTCCTCTTCCGCGCCCGGCGCGGCTGTGCGGCATCAGCTGCTGGAGGCACTGCGGCTATGGGAGTCACACGGAGTGGCTCCACAACCATAACCTCCTCGTCGTCCGACTCCTGGGTTGAGGAAGGTTCACCTTGCTCCTCGCCGGCTGGAGGGTCGGCCTCCGGGTTCTCATCCTTGTCGTCTGCCGTCAGGGTACCTCTCATCGTCAGGGCTGGGGAGGTTGGCCTCCCACACCTTCTCCGCTAGATCACTGTCTTCGACGATCATCCGCGGGAAGTTTTGCAGCCGGTAGAAACAACAAAGCTATAACAGCTAAACAAGGCAAAGGAAAAACAGCCGAAGCCGACAAAAGTGTCGATGACTTACAACAACCGGAGGATCGCGCCTGCTGAAGGGCTCCATCCCCCTCTGCCAGTCGTCCGACAGCTTGGCCTGGGAGATGACGTTCACCCGGCGCGTCACGCCCTCGTGGGTGAGCTGGACCTTGGACGTCCGGGTCGGGTCGAGCCAGCCGCTCATGTAGCAGATTTTGTGGGACCACCGCTGCAGCGGCAGCACCCGCCGGCTAGTGAAGGCACAGAAGAGGTCCGTAGTCGTCAGCAGGTCCCGCGTGACGCAGGTTTGCAGGAACTCCAACAACATATTGACCTCGGCCGTCAGGTCAGCCGACTTGAGGCAGTAGCCCCAATTCATCTTGGTGGGCGGAGCCAGCGAGAATTCCGGCAGGTTGAGGAGATCCCTGGCCGGGTTCTCATTCTTCACGTAGAAGAACGATGCCTGCCACTTCTTCACCGAGTCCACCGTTGGGATCTTCGAGAAGGGCGTCTGGCGGGTACAGAGAAGCCGCTCCCCAGGCGTGCAGCTAGCCATTGGTGGTCTGCGCCTTGATGTAGAAGAGGCGTCTCCATAAGTCAATGTCGGGCCACAGGCCGGCGTAGCCCTCGCAGAAGGCCACGTAACATGAGAGTGTCACGAAGGCGTTGGCCGGCAGGTGGTGCGGCTGGAGCCCAAAGAACTCCAAGAAGCCGCGGAAGAAGGGACTCGCTGGCAAGCCGAAGCCGCGGTCGAAGTGCGCGACAAAGACGACACGCTCGCGGGGCTCCACCACCGGCACGGTCTCCTCCTTCGGCAGCCGGACCGCCATCCCCGCCGGGATGTGGTGCTTCTGGCGGAGGCGCTGGATCTTGTGTGCGCCATCTCCTCCTCCGACGACGGCGGGGACGGCAGCGTTGCGGGTGGTGGTGAGAAGCGGGGCATCGAGGTGCGGGCTTCCGTGGCGCCAAAACCGGCTGCGCGGCGGCGGCATCTCGAGAGGAGGCTCTGCCGCGTCCGGGTGCGAGGTTTCGTCGGAGTTCGCCGGTGGGATCGAGCTCTGCGCGCGGAAGAACGGGGGAGAAGAGAGAGAGGCGTGAAGCGATGAAGAGAGGAGGAAGACGAAGTGGGCAGGAGAGCCTCGAGCCTCCCCCTTGGCCCCATTTATAGCGTCCGGTGAGTGGGGATCCTGGGTGGCGACGTGGGATTAACTGTTCCCACTATCTCCACTAACTCCGTGCATTTCCGGTAACTACCCTAGCCGCAGAAGATCCTGGGCCGGCAGCAACGTGACAACACCCTGGGCTAGGCCCAGGGAATCTCGCAGAGCTGGTCGCGTCAAGGCCCACGCCTGAGGTGGTGCTGAATTCGGAGCAGCAGGGTCCAAGCCGGCCACGTTGCCCCAGAATAAACCGGTACCTACTCCGTCAAGCTAGAAACTTCTTTAACACTTAGCGCAAAAAAGATTCACGAACCAAGCCGGCATCCAGCTCGAGGACAGTCGGACGGCGCAAGCCGGAAAGGGTGTAGCCGGCCGGAGGAAACTCCCAGCCGGCCCCTTAAAATGCTTTTCAGCAAGATCCATGAGATCAATAACGAACGGCCAGGAAAAACCTACCCAGGCTCTTCTATACACAGGGACTCGCCAGCTTTAGGGGCTAATGTCAGGGGCAAGACCCCGGGTATGGAAAAAGACTGGAAACAGTTGGCTCAGGGCCGGCTAGCCCGCGGCAAAGGATGGGTTAGGAGCAGCCGGCTAGAGCCGTGGCCGGCTACCTTGTGGGCCGACTGGAACCAGCTCTACGCCGCCTTGACCACGGTCGGCTGTGCCGTGGTCTGGCTGACTTCAACATGTCATATCCGGCTTGGTTCATCTTTCCCCTGGCTGGCTCCAGGCTGGTGATCCTTGCAGTAGAAGGTTACGGGAAGGTCATCCTGGTCCAAAATTCCAATGATGACATGCGATCCCGCGGATCTCGGGACACTTCAGAGCAACAGTGGTCCGCGTCGGGACATGCCATCATGGCCCGGCTTCTGCGGGCGGCGCAGGCTACGGGCGGCGCTACCTAGCGACTGCGGGCTACGACCGGAAGCTAGATCCGGCCTACTGCACGTCTCTCGGTCCATCATGTCCCTGCCGGCAGCGACAGCAAGGACGAAATGTGGCGACAGCCAGGGGGCCCTGGGTGCCTAGGGAAGGCGCGTTCAAGACGGAGCCGACGGAGCTGGCACCTTAGGCTGTAGGGACTTCTCTATAATTGTTCCAGGCTCTATATAAGTCGCACTAGCACCCCCTGCGTGGGGACGGACGATCGATCACTCTGTACTCATCACACTTAGAACTGCTCGGGGGAGAGGTCTTCATCTACTGATACGTCTCAAACGTATCTATAATTTCTTGGTAGAATTTGCTCCTACTTATGAAATTGCTACTGCCTCTTTAGTGCACATGTTGGAAGCTAGGTTTGTTAATCTTAATCCTATAATGCAACATATGTTTCTTACACTATCTGATATGGAAGAAGGAGAGAAGAAAGATTTTGTTTTAGAAACCCTTCTTAAAGAATTTGGTGATGTAGCTAGAGAAGCTAGGAAAGTCTTTATTCAACATAAGATGCTTGGCTTTATACTAATTTTTCAAGTACCCTTGAAAAGATGGAAAAAGATAGGCTAAAGTACACTAATAAAACCAATTTTGAGGGGGAGATTAAAGTACCAATACCTCTTAAGCTCATAGGAATGCATGAGGCACTAGAAAAGAATTTTGATTGGATTGTTCCTGAAAATTTATTTGAGGAAGATAGTAAGCCTAAAAGTAATGAAAGAGGAGCCTCTGAAACTTACATAGACAAGATACAATGCATTGTTGAGAAAACTCTCAACTCTGATGTTGATGCTTCATCTCTTGATAATACTTGAGTTACACTTTCTGCGCCTAGCTGAAAGGCGTTAAAGAAAAGCGCTTATGGGAGACAACCCATTATTTTACTTCTGCACTTTTGTTTTATATTTGAGTCTTGGAAGTTGTTACTACTGTAGAAACCTCTCCTTATCTTTATTTTATTGCATTGTTGTGCCAAGTAAAGTCTTTGATAGTAATGTTGATACTAGATTTGGATTACTGCGCAGAAACAGATTTCTTTCTGTCACGAATTTAAGTAGAACTCTGTGTAGGTAACTCATATAAATCTGCCAATTTTCGTGTGTGATCCTCAGATATGTACGCAACTTTCATTCAATTTGAGCTTTTTCATCTGAGCAAGTTAAGTGCCCCTAAAAAATTCATCTTTACGGACTGTTCTGTTTTGACAGATTCTGCCTTTTATTTCGCATTGCCTCTTTTGCTATGTTGAATGGATTTCTTTGTTCCATTAACTTTCGGTAGCTTTTTGCAATGTCCGAAGTGTTAAGAATGATTATGTCACCTCTGAATATGTGAATTTTTGATTATGCACTAACCCTCTAATGAGTTTGTTTTGAGCTTGGTGTGGAGGAAGTTTTGAAGGATCAAGAGAGGATGATGATACAATATGATCAAGAAGAGTGAAAAGTCTAAGCTTGGGGATGCCCCCGTGGTTCATCCCTGCATATTTCAAGAAGACTCAAGCATCTAAGCTTGGGGATGCCCAAGGCATCCCCTTCTTCATCGACAACTTATCAGTTCACCTCTAGTGAAACTATATTTTTATTCCATCACATCTTATGTGCTTTACTTGGAGCGTCTGTATGTTTTGTTTTTGTTTGTGTTTGAATAAAATCGGATCCTAGCATTCCTTGTGTGGGAGAGAGACACGCTCCGCTCGTTCATACGAACACTGGTGTTCTTAGCTTTACTTTTAATGTTCATGGCGAAGTGCCGGGGGGATGACCCCCGGTATGCCAAAGGCATGCCAAAACCGGATGGTTTTAGCCATCAAAGTACCGGTTAAGTATTGTTCCGGATGACAAAGGTTGATTCAGAGAATCATACCGGTATCCCAGGAGGGGGATACCGGAACTAGCTAAGAATATACCGGAACTACCGGAACAGGCTACACTGTAGCACGTCGGTAAAGACCAGTCAAAGATGCTCTCCAGAGCTAGAAGACAAAGATGAGCGAAGCACTTCAGCTTTAATGGAAGCCATGACGCCAAAGGTAGAGGATGACGTAAAAGGTGCCGGAGGATGTCACGGCTTCTGATTAAAGGCATACCGGCATCACCGGTAGCTAAAGTAGCTTTGTAAAGTAGTTTGTCCAGTCAAAGATCCCATTAGGGTTCCTAGGGTTTCTTCCCCTGTAAGCCACGCTCTCCCCTATATAAGGAGAGGGGGCACACCCCATCGCGGGTACGTACGATCCAAGTGTTATGCTGTAGCCAGAAACTTGTAACCTCATATGATCAATGAATAGAAAGATCTGAGGAGGAAATAGCTCTCGTGTTCATCATCTTCTACCTTCGGCCAAGGCCAAGTTCTTGAGGAATCCATCCGGAAACTTCTCCATCCATACCAAAAACCCTCCCCCGAATCCTCTAGCGTCCATTTGGCCCCAACTTAAGCCATCCCATGGCATCTTTCTGTTCACCACGAAGACAGTTGGCGCCCACCATGGGGCCAGCAGCGGCGCTTGCTGGAGTTCGTATTCGGGCGGGCCTCCTCACCGTCGGCGGCGAGCGTGTCGTCACCGCGCTTGTTAGCCGCATCCGCGACATCCGCTTCATCAACGACAACACGGGCTGCTTCTCCAATGGAGGTAAGCTCCCCAAGAACGGCCGCGTCATCGAGTTCGGGAGCATCCCCGTCTACTACGGCACCGTCCCCGAGCGCCAGTGCCTCTCGCCGGTGCTGGTGGCTCCGAACCCGCCAAGATCTGCGCTTCGCAACGTCCGCGCCGCCGGCAGCGTCGAGGTGCTGGTCGTTGGCGCGGGCGACGCCGGCAAAGGGCCTGCGGCGGAAGGTGCAGGACCGACGAAGTCCTCACGCCCGGCCAAGCCGCCGACCGAGCGCGACCAGGTGGCAGAAGGTGCATCCGCACCACCACCAAGCAGCCATGAGTGTGCTGGCTACGCCCATCACGCAGAACATCGACCCAGCTGCAGCTCAGGCGGAGCTGGAGGCACAACGCCAGAAGCTGCTCGCGAACGGCGCCGACATCGTCCGGGCGCAGCGCGAGCTGAACCTAACCCTACGTGAGTATAACGCTGCCCATGGCTTTGCTTCTGTTAGCGCTCAGGCCGCCAGGATACCGGAAAACCGGCTTAGAGCTCGCAACTTAGACCAGGATCTGCGTAAGGAGATTCTTACCGGAAAGAGTACATCTGCATCATTGAGCATCGTAGAGAAACCTAAGTACATCAGTCCGGATAAAACAATGCAAAGGCTGCAGTAGAACTGTGTGAGTCGCTTTCCGGAGAGGCTTTGGCAAAACAGCAAGAGCGTGTTAGAGAGTTGCTTGAAACCATCGAGCAGCAGAATGTCGAGCAGCCTTGTTAAGTCGAACAAGGTCAGCGGCTTCAAAATCTGAGCGTTCAACAAAGAATGTCGGAAGCAAGTCCCATGGGCGTGCATCGTCCCCCATCCGGATTGAAGAAAAGAAAAAGAAGTGAATGCGCAGCAAATGACTGTGTACGATCCGGTTCTTGCCGGAAAAAAACAAGCCGGGCGACATGAGGCCGGTAGAAAAAGCCAAGGGGCAGCTCGTGGCTATGCCGGAAAGGGCTATGCCGGAAATGATTACACTGCTAGAGAAGAAAGCGGGCAAAACTATCGTGCGCCAAGAGGAGCATATGTGGAGGAGGAAATCCCCCCACCGAGGTACCGGCAGGAAGGGTCGCGGTACCGGAACGATACGATGAAGCTGATTCAGGACTTGAAAGAGGTGTGATACGTCTCCGACGTATCGATAATTTCTTATGTTCCATGCCATATTATTGATGATACCTACATGTTTTATGCACACTTTATGTCATATTCGTGCATTTTCCGGAACTAACCTATTAACAAGATGCCGAAGAGCCGATTCGTCGTTTTCTGCTGTTTTGGTTTCGGAAATCCTAGTAACGAAATATTCTCGGAATTGGACGAAATCAAGACCCAGGGTCCTATTTTGCCACGAAGCTTCCGGAAGACCGAAGAGGAGTCGAAGTGGGGCCATGAGGGGCCTCCACCATAGGGCGGCGCGGCCCAGGCCTTGGCCGCGCCGACCTCGTGGTGTGGGCCCTCGTGTGGCCCCCCACGTTGCCCTTCCGCCTACTTAAAGCCTCCGTCGCGAAACCCCCGATGCGAAAAACCACGATACGGAAAACCCTACCGAGACGGCGCCGCCGCCAATCCCATCTCGGGGGATTACGGAGATCTCCTCCGGCACCCTGCCGGAGAGGGATTCATCTCCCGGAGGACTCTACACCGCCATGGTCGCCTCCGGAGTGATGAGTGAGTAGTTCACCCCTGGACTATGGGTCCATAGCAGTAGCTAGATGGTTGTCTTCTCCTTATTGTGCTTCATTGTTGGATCTTGTGAGCTGCCTAACATGATCAAGATCATCTATCTGTAATACTCTATGGTGTGTTTGTCGGGATCCGATGGATAGAGAATACCAAGTTATGTTAATTATCAAGTTATTACATATGTGTTGTTTTTGATCTTGCATGCTCTCCGTTATTAGTAGAGGCTCTGGCCAAGTTTTTGCTCTTAACTCCAAGAGGGAGTATTTATGCTCGATAGTGGGTTCATGCCTGCATTGACACTGGGACGAGTGACAGAAAGTTCTAAGGTTGTGTTGTGCTGTTGCCACTAGGGATAAAACATTGAGGCTATGTCTAAGGATGTAGTTGTTGATTACATTACGCACCATACTTAATGCAATTGTCTCGTTGCTTTGCAACTTAATATCTGGAAGGGGTTCGGATGATAACCTCGAAGGTGGACTTTTTAGGCATAGATGCGGTTGGATGGCGGTCTATGTACTTTGTCGTAATGCCCAATTAAATCTCACTATACTTATCATGACATGTATGTGCATTGTTATGCCCTCTCTATTTGTCAATTGCCCGACTGTAATTTGTTCACCCAACATGCTTTTATCTTATGGGAGAGACACCTCTAGTGAACTGTGGACCCCGGTCCATTCTTTAATACTGAAATACAAATCTGCTGCAATACTTGTTTTTCTGTTTTCTGCAAACAATCATCATCCACACTATAAATCTAATCCTTTGTTACAGCAAGCCGGTGAGATTGACAACCTCACTGTTTCGTTGGGGCAAAGTACTTTGGTTGTGTTGTGCAGGTTCCACGTTGGCGCCGGAATCTCTGGTGTTGCGCCGCACTACATCCCGCCGTTATCAACCTTCAACGTGCTTCTTGGCTCCTCCTGGTTCGATAAACCTTGGTTTCTTTCTGAGGGAAAACTTGCTGCTGTGCGCATCATACCTTCCTCTTGGGGTTCCCAACGAACGTGTGAAATACACGCCATCAAGGTGCAGCCTACCGGAACCCTTTAGGGACACGGTTAGGAGAAATATGCCTACCAGACCAGGATGCGAGGCACAGGCTGGATAGGATGTATTTATCTGAGATGGTCGAGGCAGAAGGTCCTCCGGGTCCCAAGTGCTTTGGACCACGCATCATGAAAGAGGAACCACCGGTTCGCAACTACACGTTGCCCCGGGATACAAAAACATATGATGGCTCGACTAAGCCGGAAGATTGGCTTGCGGATTACGTAACCGCAGTTTATGTTGCTGGTGGCGGAGGAACCGTTACCGGAGGAGGAAACCGGCGATGGGCCGTGAGAATTGTGCCGTCTTTCTTGGTAGGTGTGACGCCCCGGAACCGGTACCATGAGGATTCCAGCGAACCCGCCGAAATCCGCACGATATCGATCCAGAGACGCCCTCCGACACGACGTGCGCGACGAATCACACACGTGATGCCAGAGGAATTAACACGGCGGTAACATTACAACAGGATTACAATAGAGCCCACAAGATACATATATTACAACAACGACTCCAACGAGCCAAGATACAAATATACAATACAAAAATCCAAATCATACGAGAAGATGAAATACGTCCGAGTACGGACAAGATACAAATTGGACTAAGAGTCCTGAAGATAACCAGTGGCGTTCATAACCCTGCCCAGGCCAAGCCGGAAGGGTAACCTTGCTAACGTCGTCATCTCGTACCTGTCAAAATCGGGCCATCGGTTGCCGACAAAAGGGGGAGGAGACAAAAAGAAAGGAAGGCGAGGGTAAGTACCATTGGCACGTACTTGCGAGACAAGACCAGCTATGCGCGCTGGTGGGCGGTATAAACTTCACCCGGCTATATGTGGAGTTTAGCGGCAGCAAAGCTACTATCCAATAGAGACACGCTACAACATCCGTCTACTCGAGAGAAGATAAGAGAGCGCACAAGGTAACGGATAAATACTACACAAACATAACACGGCCGATGCGATCCCCCTTCGCCAAGAGGTATTGCAAAGGCACACACACTTTTGAAAAAGTTTTATTAGCAAATTATTAACAACAGGAAAATAAGGTGTAAGTTGTTCTATGATCAAGCTATACAATTCCAAGTCGTCCATAACCGCGGACACGGCTTATCGATAAGATGTACACCCTGCGGGGGTTGCCCAAATGTAACCATACGCATGCTCGAACCCACTTACTACGGGTGGAGTCTCACAACAAGACCGTTCCCAATGCAAGAGAAAGTTTAAGGGGAGCCACCCCGCTAAGCTACCCGTGACGAAGTTCGGCCGTACTCCGATACGGACCCAGAGGTTTGTGTCAACGGCTAAGCTAAGTGTGAACAACCTGATGTCGCTAATCGTTCCACGATATGAGTACAGAACAGAATATAAACATCCGGAGGCAACAGGAAGTAAATCGTGCATCGTGCATATGAGCAAATAAAACCAAGGTTGTGGCTCCCAATAAACAGACTCGAGGAAAGGTAGTGGGTGATGGGGGTCCCACTCCCCCACGTACGGGTAGAGCGCTCAATCTCGGAACGAGATAACAAGAACTCGGGTCCTAGGGGACATTAGCAAGTCAAAGTTCCGATGCTTTCGCAAAGGGGCTCACAGATGCCTCTGCTTACAATTTTAGTTGTTAACAATAAAGTAAAGTGTGATTATCTCCAACAAAAGATATAGCATGTGATAACCTCCCAACAAGATGTCCCGAACATCTCGAGATATCAACAAGACCCTAAACTCGCCTACGACTCGCAAGCTGGCAAACAACAAACAATAGGTAGGGCGAGGAGGTGTATCTCGGACATATAGGTAACAGGTGGATAGGACACGTGGCACAACAGAATCGCAACACAAGGATAGCAATAGATCAAAAGAGCATGTAAAAGTAAAATAGGTGAAGGGGTGGGCTCGCCTGTGAAAAGCTGCAGAAAGACTTGTCGGAGAACTCGTCGTATCTCACAACACCACTTCGTGATCCTATCCGGGAAGAAGCAAATGCTGGACAAATAACGCATGCAAGTCTTACTACTACGGAATAAGAACCAGCATGATCAAGATGATATGCACGACATGGCAGATATGGTGCGATGCAACTTAACCATATTAATCGGAGTCGGAACCCCGGACAAACAAATTAGGTTAGAGTTGCATTTTCTACCGACAAAGTTAAGTGTTGATTAGCATGGCATATCATGGCAAGAGTGAGCTACTTCAAAATTAAACGGAGCGAGGAAATCTTAGGTGGAAATCCGAAATACTCCGCATATATGTAAGGTGAACATGCATAACTATCAACGCGCGACATGATGCAAGGTGCGAACAGGCATATGGATGGCATAATCATGTTCATTGAATTTTTCTGAACAATTTTCATATAAAATATTTTTTATTTCGAGTTATAGTTTGCAAGATATAAATTTTATAAAATCTGAACAAAAACAAAAGAAGGGGCGAGCCGGGCCGGACCTGCACTGTCCAGGGCCCGATCTGGACTGCTGGTGGCAACGGATAGCTTCTGGTCGCACGGTGGGCGACGTCTACACCGGGGAAAAATGGGCCAAGGCCCAACTGACGCCAGATCTGAAGAAGCAAAAATGATGGGGTTAATTAGCCTCCCGTGGGATTTGATGACAGGATCTGCTGCGTTGAGGATCAAGGGACAAGCCACTGCGCTACTGGTGAAGTTGTTGAATATGCTGGGCTGCGCTACCTTTTGAACCAGACAACACGAAGCTTGGACAGGTAAACCATGGCGAAGCTTGCAGATGACCACGGATCTAGAGATTCTGGGCGAACCAGGACGAGCGAGATGGCGTCGGGGTTGCGGCTGAACATGGGGAAACGGATGGTGGTGGTGTGGAGTCCCGGAGGTCGCGCGGAGATACGCCGCCGACGAGGTCCTGCGGCGGACAAATGACTTCAACGTTTGCAGCACAAACGGCAGGGAGAGGAGGACGATGCAAAGGACGAGAGGTGCGCTTGCTCACCGAGAAGCTGGTAGACGCGACGAGGAGGCCGGAGAAGGTCGGAGGCGGCCGCAATCGTGTGCGGAAGTTGGTCGCCGGAGCACGGAATCGGCGGATCTGCCGGCGATTTAGAGAGTCCGCGGATCGATTCCTTGGTTGGGGATGATGAGGATGATGAGGCGCATCTTCCGGTGCCTTCGGCTCAACGAGGGGTGGCCGGAGATGGCGGCGCCATGGCAAGGTAGGTGCGGTGCGTGAGGGTTTCTCCTCCGTTTGCTCATAGAGAAAAGGGGAAGGGTCAGGGAGTAGAGGAGATGGTGGCGGCGCAAGAGAAGGAGGAGGGAGCTAGGGTTTCCGGGGGCCCTAGGGCGCGACGTTAAGAGGGGAGGAGGAGGTGCGGTGGTTGGCGAGAGGAGGACCACGCGCATCCACGCCGTATGTGAGGACGAGGAGACGACAACAGGGAGGAAGGGACGTACCCCTGCGTCCGGGAAGAGTGGGCTGAGATGGCGGGCTGCGGGATGAAAGAGGAAGTGGCCAGCTCGGGCCGAGAGTGGAGGAGAGAGCATGGGCTAGAGGAGAGGTAGCCCAAGGGTTAGAGGGGTTTTCTTTTAAATCTCTTTCTCTTTTCTTTTCAAAACTATTTTACAAATTGATTTGAAAACAATCCCAACAAAGGTTTGAATTTTGAAAACAAAGGTGGAGATAGAGAGAAAGGTTTTATTAAAAACATATGAGAGGGAAAATAAAAGAGTTAGGGTTTTTATAAAATAATTTTATTTGTTAAAAACATGGATGTGATGATGCATGATATCATGATGATGCACAAAAGAAAAAAAACACAAACAGATCTAATAGGGGTGCTACCCTGGGCTGTTACAATCGACACCACTAACAAGGAACCTCGCCCCGAGGTTCCACGTCCTGGTACGGGGGAGAGAGGCGAACTATCGGGTCTTCAGGCGATGTGTCGATCTCCTCGACACCACTAACAAGAGTTGTTGCTCCATGCCGAACGCTCGACACCACCAACAAGAAATCGTTGTTCCGCTGTTGATGATGCGCTAGCGTCGGGACCTCCGAAGATCGAACCTATTAGGTGAGGGGCAAAGATCGTCCAACCCGCGTAGAAACCTAAGACTCGGAGAAGCAGATAAGAGAAGATTCAAAACTCGCAAAGGTGAGAAGAGAAAGAATGGAGGTAAGGAGAAAAACAGAGCTAATCAGATCTATCCAACGAATTTTAGAAAATAGTTTTGACACTAGACACAACGTCCGTTGGCAAGGCTATCCTACAGGCTGGACTAGTGGGGTACCGTCAACCTGAGGCTCTGATACCAACTTGTGACGCCCCGGAACCGGTACCATGAGGATTCCAGCGAACCCGCCGAAATCCGCACGATATCGATCCGAGACGCCCTCAGACACGACGTGCGCGACGAATCACACACGTGATGCCAGAGGAATTAACACGAGCGGTAACATTACAACAGGATTACAATAGAGCCCACAAGATACATATATTACAACAACGACTCCAACGAGCCAAGATACAAATATACAATACAAAAATCCAAATCATACAGAAGATGAAATACGTCCGAGTACGGACAAGATACAAATTGGACTAAGAGTCCTGAAGATAACCAGTGGCGTTCATAACCCTGCCCAGGCCAAGCCGGAAGGGTAACCTTGCTAACGTCGTCATCTCGTACTGTCAAAATCGGGCCATCGGTTGCCGACAAAAGGGGAGGAGACAAAAAGAAAGGAAGGCGAGGGTAAGTACCATTGGCACGTACTTGCGAGACAAGACCAGACTATGCTCGGCTGGTGGGCGGTATAAACTTCACCCGGCTATATGTGGAGTTTAGCGGCAGCAAAGCTACTATCCAATAGAGACACGCTACAACATCCGTCTACTCAGAGAAGATAAGAGAGCGCACAAGGTAACAGATAAATACTACACAAACATAACACAGCCGATGCGATCCCCCTTCGCCAAGAGGTATTGCAAAGGCACACACACTTTTGAAAAAGTTTTATTAGCAAATTATTAACAACAGGAAAATAAGGTGTAAGTTGTTCTATGATCAAGCTATACAATTCCAAGTCGTCCATAACCGCGGACACGGCTTATCGATAAGATGTACACCTGCGGGGGTTGCCCAAATGTAACCATACGCATGCTCGAACCCACTTACTACGGGTGGAGTCTCACAACAAGACCGTTCCCAATGCAAGAGAAAGTTTAAGGGGAGCCACCCAGCTAAGCTACCCGTGACGAAGTTCGGCCGTACTCCGATACGGACCCGGAGGTTTGTGTCAACGGCTAAGCTAAGTGTGAACAACCTGCTTGTCGCTAATCGTTCCACGATATGAGTACGAACAGAATATAAACACCCGGAGGCAACGGGAAGTAAATCGTGCATCGTGCATATGAGCAAATAAAACCAAGGTTGTGGCTCCCAATAAACGGACTCGAGGAAAGGTAGTGGGTGATGGGGGTCCCACTCCCCCACGTACGGGTAGAGCGCTCAATCTCGGAACAGATAACAAGAACTCGGGTCCTAGGGGACATTAGCAAGTCAAAGTTCCGATGCTTTCGCAAAGGGGCTCACAGATGCCTCTGCTTACAATTTTAGTTGTTAACAATAAAGTAAAGTGTGATTATCTCCAACAAAAGATATAGCATGTGATAACCTCCCAACAAGATGTCCCGAACATCTCGAGATATCAACAAGACCCTAAACTCGCCTACGACTCGCAAGCTGGCAAACAACAAACAATAGGTAGGGCGAGGAGGTGTATCTCGGACATATAGGTAACAGGTGGATAGGACACGTGGCACAACAGAATCGCAACACAAGGATAGCAATAGATCAAAAGAGCATGTAAAAGTAAAATAGGTGAAGGGGTGGGCTCGCCTGTGAAAAGCTGCAGAAAGACTTGTCGGAGAACTCGTCGTATCTCACAACACCACTTCGTGATCCTATCCGGGAAGAAGCAAATGCTGGACAAATAACGCATGCAAGTCTTACTACTACGGAATAAGAACCAGCATGATCAAGATGATATGCACGACATGGCAGATATGGTGCGATGCAACTTAACCATATTAATCGGAGTCGGAACCCCGGACAAACAAATTAGGTTAGAGTTGCATTTTCTACCGACAAAGTTAAGTGTTGATTAGCATGGCATATCATGGCAAGAGTGAGCTACTTCAAAATTAAACGGAGCGAGGAAATCTTAGGTGGAAATCCGAAATACTCCGCATATATGTAAGGTGAACATGCATAACTATCAACGCGCGACATGATGCAAGGTGCGAACAGGCATATGGATGGCATATTGATGATCCTTGCATTTTTCTGATCAAAATTCATATAAAATACTTCTTATTTCGAGTTATAGTTTGCAAGATATGAATTTTATAAGATCTGAACAAAAACAAAAGAAGGGATGAGCCGGGCCGGACCTGCACTGTCCAGGGCCCGATCTGGACAGCTGGTTGCAACGGATAGCTTTTGGTCGCACGGCGGGCGACGTCTACACCGGGGGAAAAATGGGCCAAGGCCCAACTGACGCCAGATCTGAAGAAGCAAAAATGATGGGGTTAATTAGCCTCCCGTGGGATTTGATGACAGGATCTGCTGCGTTGAGGATCAAGGGACAAGCCACTGCGCTACTGGTGAAGTTGTTGAATATGCTGGGCTGCGCTACCTTTTGAACCAGACGACACGAAGCTTGGACAGGTAAACCATGGCGAAGCTTGCAGATGACCACGGATCTAGAGATTCTGGGCGAACCAGGACGAGCGAGATGGCGTCGGGGTTGCGGCTGAACATGGGGAAACGGATGGTGGTGGTGTGGAGTCCCGGAGGTCGCCGGAGATACGCCGCCGACGAGGTCCTGCGGCGGACAAATGACTTCAACGTTTGCAGCACAAACGGCAGGGAGAGGAGGACGATGCAAAGGACTGAGAGGTGCGCTTGCTCACCGAGAAGCTGGTAGACGCGACGAGGAGGCCGGAGAAGGTCGGAGGCGGCCGCAATCGTTGCCGGCAGTTGGTCGCCGGAGCACGGAATCGGCGAATTTGCCGGCGATTTAGAGAGTCCCGGGACGATTCCTTGGTTGGGGATGATGAGGATGATGAGGCGCATCTTCTGGTACCTTCGGCTCAACGAGGGGTGGCCGGAGATGGCGGCGCCATGGCAAGGTAGGTGCGGTACTGTGAGGGTTTTCTCCTCCGTTTGCTCATAGAGAAAAGGGGAAGGGTCAGGAGTAGAGGAGATGGTGGCGGCGCAAGAGAAGGAGGAGGGAGCTAGGGTTTCCAGGGGCCCTAGGGCGCGACTTAAAAGGGGAGGAGGAAGTGCGGTGGTTGGCGAGAGGAGGACCACTGCATCCACGCCGTATGTGAGGACGAGGAAGACGACAACAGGAGGAAGGGACGTACCCCTTCGTCCAGGAAGAGTGGGCTGAGATGGTGGGCTGCGGGATGAAAGAGGAAGTGGCCAGCTCGGGCCAGAGGTGGAGGAGAGAACATGGGCTAGAGGGAGAGGCAGCCCAAGGGGTTAGAGGGGGTTTTCTTTTAAATCTCTTTCTCTTTTCTTTTCAAAACTATTTTACAAATTGATTTGAAAACAATCCCAACAAAGGTTTGAATTTTGAAAACAAAGGTGGGGATAGAGAGAAAGGTTTTATTAAAAACATATGAGAGGGAAAATAAAAGAGTTAGGGTTTTTATAAAATAATTTTATTTGTTAAAAACATGGATGTGATGATGCATGATATCATGATGATGCACAAAAGAAAAAAAACACAAACAGATCTAATAGGGGTGCTACCCTGGGCTGTTACAGTAGGACCGGCACGCATCTGGCTAAACAACTTGCCAGCAGGAAGCATAAATGGCTGGTTGGACTTTGAGGAAGCTTTTGTGAGGAACTTCAGCAGCACCTACCGGAGGCCAAACAGGCCTCAACAGCTCGCTCTGTGCACACAACGTTCGAACGAAACAGACCGGGATTATCTGACCCGGTGGAACTCCACAAGGAACTCCTGTGAAGGAGTAATCGAAGCGCAAGCCATAGCTTGCTTTTGTAACGGGTGCAGAAGAGGTTCACCCCTGTGGCAGAAGCTCCATAGGAACATGCCGGCAACTTTGTCGGAAATGATACGTGTGGCGGATAGCTATGCGTTGGGAGATCCAACGCAACCGGCGGTACAAGCAGAGCCGGAACAATCAAACCTGGCTCAGCAGCGCCAAGAGCAATACCGGGATAACCGGCACAACAAGAGAAGGGAAGAATTCTCGGATCGGAGGTACGGTCCGCAGCAAGTTGCTGCTGTACAAGATAACTCTGATGCCGGCGGCAGCCGAGAGGCAGAAAACGGGATCGCATCCATGGGCGGGTCCTAAGAAACAATGGGTCGAAAAGAAACCACCAGGGCCGGAAAAAGAATTGGCGGGAACATCGTGAAATATACCATGGAAGCGGCCATGGACCAACCTTCTGCAGGTGGCACACTCCGAATCCGGCTCATCCGTCAAATCATCTGACGAAGGACTGTTCTTGGACCAAATACTTGATGCTCAAGGGAGCAGTAAAAGATGCGCAAGCACAAGGCTGTACCACGATACTACCACCGTCGCAAGATATGCTGCATCAGCATCCCTTACCACCACCACCACCGCTTACCGGAGCAAATGCTCTAACGGTACAGCCTCAGCCAAACCGGCAGCAGTACCAGCAAGTCCATCAGGTGGGAGAAGGCAATGGCCAACCACCTCCACCGGCACCTTTGGGTCGGAACGTTTACAAGGACCCGGACGTATGATGTGTTGTGTTCATCACTGAGCCAACAGACAGGCAAAGCTTGCATCGTCGTTCCATGGAAGTGAACGCTGTGATGCCGGCGGTACCAAAATACATGTTGTGGTCCGACCAGGAAATCTCTTGGTCGTTCAAGGATCATCCCAAGATAATGCCAAATCCGGGTGGCTACGCCCTTGTGGTAGACCCAATCATGCATGGGCCAACCACTCGAGTCAAATTCAGCAAGGTGCTGATAGACAATGGGAGCAGCATAAACATAATGTACCGGCACACCATGCATACGCTGGGAATCACAGAAAACATGCTGCAACCAACTCACACCACATTCCATGGAATCGTTCCGGGGTTGTCCTGTTCGCCCATGGGAAAAGTCCGAGTGGATGTTTCATTCGGAGGACGTGATAATTGCCGGGTGGAAAATGTTCTCTTTGAGGTGGTGGACCTAGACAGTCCCTATCACGCATTGCTGGGGAGACCGGCGTTGGCGCCATTTATGGCCTCAACTCATACGGCGTATCTTAAAATGAAGATGCCGGCACCTCGCGGACCGTTAACTGTGGTAGGAAACTACAAGGTCTCACTGGAAACTGCTTCCGCCGGATCAAATATGGCAGAATCGTTGGTGATAGCAGAAGAAAAAAGAAGGATGCAAACAGCGATTGCGCTGGCTCAGTCCTCACAGTTGAGCTTAGCGGCAATGAGTGGCAATTTGGGCACACCGACCTTCAAGCCAACTAAGGAAACAAAAGACATCGTGCTGGACCCGGCTTACCCTGAACGTACCGTCCGTATCGGTGCCGGCCTCAGCAAGGCATAGGAAAGCGCGCTCGTCAACTTCCTCTGTGAGAATCGGAATATCTTTGCCTGGTCTACTGATGACTTGGTAGGTGTTCCGAGGGAGTTGGCTGAGCACTCTCTAAACGTCCGGAATGATGCGAAGCCGGTGCGACAACCTTTACGCCGGTTCGCTGAAGACAGGAGGAAAATCATTGGAGAAGAAGTAACGAAGCTCGTTGGTTGCCGGTTTCATCGTGGAGGTACCGCATACTGAGTGGCTAGCCAATCCGGTGCTGGTCGAGAAGAAAAAGAGGAGAACCTCGAAGCAAAGGCTCCAAAGGTGTGGCGCATGTGCATCGACTACACCAACCTGAACAAGGCTTGCCCGAAAGATCCATTCCCCTTACCCCGGATCGATCAAGTGATTGATTCTACTGCTGGATGTGAATTGTTGTCGTTCCTGGATGCTTATTCCGGTTTCCACCAAATCCCCCTGAAAAAGGAGGATCAAATAAATACTGCGTTCATTACCCCGCACGGGGCTTATTGCTATGTCACTATGCCTTTCAGTTTGCGCAACGCTGGTGCAACGTACGAGCGCTATATGCAAAAATGTTTGTTTGATCAGATCGGTAAGAATGTGCAAGTCTATGTGGACGATATCGTAATAAAAACAAAAGTCAAGAAAACCTTGATCGATGATCTAGGAGAAACATTTGATAACCTAAGAAGGTTCCGGATGAAACTCAGTACCAACTTGGGTTGAACCTATTAAGGAATTCCTGATCAACGGCACCTTGCCGGTTGACGAAAATGAATCGAGAAGGATCTAGAGAAGGTCCAAGGCCTACACTATCATCAGTGGTGAGGTATACAAAAGAAGTGTTACCGGTGTCCTCCAGAGATGTGTGGAGCCGGAAGAAGGAAAGGAAATGCTGGTAGAAATTCACCAAGGAGAATGTGGGCACCATGCTTCATCAAGGGCTCTGGTGGCAAAAGTCTTCCGGCATGGGTTCTATTGGCCCACAGCTCTGGAAAACGCCGAGGATTTGGTGCGAAAGTGCAACGAGCTGCCGCTGGTACGCCAAGCAAAATCATACCCCAGCGTCTGGTCTCAAAACTATCCCATTGACTTGGCCATTTGCTGTTTGGTGCCTTGATATGGTCGGTCCATTTAAAACCGCAAGGGGCAACATGACACACGTACTGGTGATGGTGGATAAGTTCACCAAATGGTTGGAAGTGAAGCCTATCGCAAAGTGTGATGGGCATACGGCTATGAAATTCTTAAAAGATGTGATCTTGCGGTATGGATACCCGCATAGCATCATCACGGACAATGGCACAAACTTTGCTCAAGGTGAGTTCAAAAGGTTTTGTGAGGATAACAATATCCGGTTGGATTTGTGCTCTGTAGCACACCCGCAAGGCAATGGCCAGGTTGAAAGGACAAATGCTCTGGTGCTTTCCGGTATCAAGCCAAGGCTGATCGAACCGCTTGAAAGGTCACCAGGATGTTGGCTGGATGAGCTACCATCCATGCTGTGGAGCACCCGAACGACACCAAACCGGTCTACCGGATACACCCCGTTCTTCATGGTTTATGGGGCGGAAGCCGTAATTCCAACCGACATAATTCATGATTCACCAAGGGTTCAACTCTATACCGAAGAGGAGGTAAAATAGGCCCGATAAAATGATGTGGACTTGCTAGAAGAAGCAAGAGAGCTGGCTTTGGCAAGAACAGCCATATACCAGCAGAACCTCAGACGTTATCATAGCCGGAAGGTTAACCCGAGGGTTTTCTGGGAAGGAGATCTGGTGTTAAGCCTAGTGCAGCGCACTGAGGGACGCCACAAGCTCTCACCTCCGTGGGAAGGACCTTTCATTGTGAGCAAGGCTCTGCACAATGATGCTTACTACCTAATCGATGCACAGGAATCAAAGAAAGGCAAGGCGGACAGGTCCGGAGAGGAAACCAAGCGCCCATGGAATGTAGCACTACTGCGTCTTTCTATTCCTGAAGTTGTGCTGTAAGAGGTTCCTTTTTTGTACCTTAAGTGCTATGAATAAAGATGCCGGCACCTCGAATGAATCTCGGGGACTGCCTCTACCAAAAATTGCATGTAATGTGTCTATTTTTTCAGTTTACCGGTTGCTTGGCAAACATTTTTTCTTTCCGGTTTAGTAACGTGCTAAACCTACCGGAGTCTTCGACTTTGCTGTTCTCCGCAAACAGGCTTCATGGCAAGCAAGATAAACCGGTAGGGATTAAGCACGTGAAACACGAAGAGGATGAATGGGAACAATCAATCCGGAAAAATTTAACTAACCCCGGTTATACCGGTTTTTTGTGAAAATTTTGAATTATTTCTAAGTTCAAGAAAATGCTTGCTTGGCGAAAGAACTTTGTGACTCATACGCCAAAAAACCCAGAGAGGTAGGCAGAGGCAAAGCAAAAGAACCAAGTGTGCATCGGATTGGATGCCGAAACAATTCCGGAATCTTCACAGTGCAAGATAAAAGCAAACGATAAGTAAAATGCAAAGATAGCATACAAACTTAACTTAATATGTTACCGGTAAAGAGATACCGGCACAATTGTTGTAGCACAACCAAAAGGAATGCTGAGTATTATCTTACATCCAAGACCTCGGCATACCGAGGCAGAATTTAACGAACATTGTTTCATCAAGTAGCAGATACAGCAAAGGCAGAGTGCAAGCATTTAAACAGCAGGGGCTTCCGGGGGAGCAGCGCCTTCTTCCGGATCAATCGCGTCCTCTACGGCGTCCTCATCCTCCTTGTCCTCGACTCCTTCGTCATCGGAGGTTGCGTCCTTGACGTCGGGAGGAGGAGGGATGAAGGTGCGCACATGGGAAAACTCGGCGATGTGGTAGGCGCGGTCCTGGCGCTTGGCGACGCGAACCGGATCCAGATCAGCAGGCGAGTCGCCATGAAGGGCGTGGAAGGCATCCAAGTCCAGGTCGTCGTACCAGGAGCAGGCGATGCGCAAGGCCGCATCTGCTCCGGCACGAGCCGCAGAGCATTTCCATTCTCGGATCCTCCGGCAGGCATCCTTGAGACGGTCAGAGAGAAGCAGTACGCTCTCCGGCACAACGTCCTCGGGCCACAGCACCTTGCAGATCTCCTTGGCATGATCTGGCAGATCGACTAGGTGCCGGTCCATGGAGCGCATATGCTGAACTCGGGCGGAGAGCGCGACCAGGTGGTCATATGCATCCCAGGGAAGCTCCCGGTTGCGAAAAGACAGCTCTGCCCTGCGCTCCTCCACCTTCTGGTGGGCGTACACCCGAGAGTCCGGAAAGAGACCTACAAGAAAAGAAAAGAGGATAAGGACACAATACAGGATGACATAAGCTTATAAGCAGTAAAGGGAAAGAAGAAAGGCTTACTAAGGAGCAGCCTGTCGGTTTGTACGACCAGCCGGTCATAGTCCTTTTGCTCCGTCATGAGGGCGGCAACCTGGTTTTCAGCGGTCTCCCGCGCCTTGATCTGCTCCTCCCGAGCCTTGGTCTGCTCCTCCAGCTCAGCCCGCAGCACCGCGGTGGAGTTCGTGTACTCCTCCAGAGATTCGTTCAGCTTGGCCTCCGCTGCCGCCCGGACCTCCTTGAGTTCCCGAGAATGTCGGGATACGACCGCCTTGAGTTGTTCCTTCAGTTCAGAGAAGTTGGTCCTCTGAACATCCGGAGCTTGCTGGTGCTCCTTAGCGAGTCGCTCCTTTTGAGCTGCAGGACGGAAGGGAAACATTAACAGAAAAATAACTCCAGTAAAGTGGGAAGTGGGAAGACGCAAGCTAACCGGAAAACAAATGATACCTTGGAGCGCAGCAACCTGGGAAGACGGGGCCTCAATGGAGGCTTCCGGAGCAGTTGGCGGGCAAAGAGTTCGTCAGTGTTAAAAGAAATAACTGCTGGTAAAAAGAAGCCGGAGGCACAAAAAACTAACCTTGGCACTTGCCGTGAGCCTCGGACAGCTCCCGGTAACCCCACAGCAGCTCCTCAAAGAGCTGCTTCCAGGTGTCCAGCGTGCCCTGTTAAAATCAAAGAAGGTTTCGGTAAAAAATACGCCGGCAGGGAAAACAAAGTTTCGCGCTAAGTGCTGCGCTCTCAACCCGAAACTCGGGGACTGGCTATGCCGGTTTTTTGTGTTTCTAGCAAAGTTTCGCGCTCAGAACTACGTTCTCAACCCGAAACTCGGGGACTGGGAGGATATACATAATCTTCAGAGCTTGGAAAGAAAACCGGCAAGGATGTAAAAGAGATTGAGGTTTTGCGCTCACCGTCACGTTGCTGCTGGCATCGTGCCAGGCGTTGTCAAACTCCTGGGCCGCGCGCCGCAACCGGCCAAAATGCTGGACGGTGCTCCGAGGGCCGGCAGGGCCATCAACCGGCAGCTTGTCCTTCCCCAGGCCACGGGTTGAAGGGGACAGATCCGCCTGATTCCACCTGTTAGCGAAATCAGCAAGATGCCCCAGTTCCACCCCTCCGCGCGTTAGCTCGGTGATCCGGCCCAGCTGAGCTGGGACCGTTTCTCCGGCCACGACGGCCGCGCGGCTGGTATGCAGCACCAACAAAGAAGATGCAGGAGCAGGCCCGCCGGTAGGAGCGGCCGATGGAGGCGCTGAAGCCTTGGGTGGCGCAGGAGCTCCAGGAGCTTCCTGTGCTGAGGTAGAGCTGGCCGGCGCGGAAGGATCCGGCACGGCCTTGGAGGGGGAGGAAGTAGGATTCTTCTTCTTCCTTTTCGGGATAGGAGGAACAAGAAGTTCCGCCTGCCCGGCGTCTTCGGTGCCGGCGCCGGTGTTGCTGGCGCCGATATCCTGGGTCTTTGGAGGAGAAACAAGTTCCCCCTGCGCGGTGCTGTGGAGGTTTAGGGGCCGCGCGCCCCGTACTTGTGCTACGCCCCAGGGGGGATGCAGAAGGTTTGCCGGCACCAGATGGTACCGGGCTTGGTTGAGAAGGAGGTGAGGCCATGGGCGTATCCTCAGAACGTTCCGGCCTCATGCCAGAGGCGCTCTTGGTAATCTTGAGGGCAGGCCTGAAAAGATAAAAGTAAAAAATGATGTTGAAAAAACAAAGCAACCGGAAAAAGAAAGTCCGGAAAAGACAAGACAAAAAAGTGAAATCGGGAACTTACCCGGTGGCCACCGGCATCTCTCGAGACCGGCGGCGCTTGGTGGAGATTTTCTTCCCGCCAATGACTTCTTGCCGGGAGCATTTGCCGGAAGGAGCCTCGCTGGAACCAGCCTCGGGCGCGGGAGCCTCGTTCTTGCGGCCTTGGGAGGTGAGCACCTCAGGAAACTCAGCCCGGCCTCGACCTGAGATGGGGTGGAATGCTCCACGGCCTGTGGGTCGACGCTGGCTGAGGCAATGCCTACAGAAAGATAATATATGAGAAGGCGAAAGAGAAAAGTACCTCAAGTATTGTAACCTCATCATCGGAACCGGAGTCCTTGCCAGAAAAGTTACCGGGACACGGAGTCTGGGAGCGGCTCATCTTGCTCTTGGTCCAGATCATGAAGGGATCCGGGTCAACCTTGTCCAAATCACGCCTCCGGAAAGGAGCACGCACCTCCTCAGCAATGTGAGGGAAGCGCTCGCAAGCCTGAAAAAGAGAAGAATCGGTTAGTTATGCGTGAAAAAGTTACCGGAAGATAATCCAGATACTCAATTTCTTACTTCAGCAGTTGGAGGGTTCATGGCGCTAAGAGGAATAAGGCCCCACTTCCAGTCCAGGGGCATATCCGTATTACAGATTTGCCTAGCCTTGAGTGCTACGTCCTCGGTGCTCAGGGGCAAGCCGGTGATTTTTGTGGGATCACGGGGGCCGCACATTTGACTCATCTTATGAGCTCGGCGCTGGAGAGGAAGCACCCGGCGTGAGATAAACGCGCGGATGATATCATCGGAGCATATCCTCGTGTCCTTCTTGAGGCTCTCCAGGAACCGGACTATCCGGTTGGTCTCAATATGAGTGGTCCCTGGATGGTAGCCCCAGTTGGTCTTCGTGGGCGTCGCCGGATTGAAAGCCGGTAGATTGATGAAATCTGAGGAACCTTTGTTCCTCACATAGAAGAAAGTCTCCTGCCAGGCCCGGCAAGAACCCAGGCCGGAGAACTTGAAAAAGGGGCTCCCTTGGCGAGACCCACGATGCAGGACCCGCACTGCACCGGAGGATTCGGCTTTGGGATGTCTTGGCCTTGGACCGAGTTGATCCGAAGGCAGAAGAAGCGAGCGAAAGCTTCTTTGGTGGGGAGGAGGCCAACGTAGGCCTCCATGAAAGAAACGTAGAAGGAGAGATAGAAGATGGCGTTACCAGGAAGGTGATGGGGTTGGAGCTTGTAAAAGTCAAGGAATTGACGAAAGAAATTGGTGGCAGGAAGGCCGAAGCCGCGCTCGAAATGAGAGATAAAAACAACAAACTCTCCGGGCTCCGGATCGGGCTCCACCTCGTCACGAGGAATCCGGCAAGATACCTGTGCTGGTATCCTTCGGGAGCGGTACAGCCAGTCAATATCTTTTTGGGTCACGTCGGAGCCTTTCCAAGCTCCCCGGGTAATGTTGGCCAAGTCCACGCCGGAAGCTTGGCGAGAGCTGCTGGCTTCCTGGCCCCTCCTAGAGCTAGATTCCGGAATGGATGAGGAAGCTCCCATCCGGTCCAGCTCGGCTTCAAGCTCGCCGGAAGCTTGACTGTGGCGGCTGCTGGAAGCCGATTCGGAAAGATACTGGTTGGTAGACATGTGTGTCGATAGATGCCGGAATCTACCTAGAAACAGGTTTCCCAAAGTCAAGCCCCGCGTGAAGATCTACGAGTAAGAGGAAAAGCAAAAGAAAAGAGAAAATAAATACTCTACCGGCCCAAGAACTGGAAAGCAAAAGGAAGAGGGCCAAAGGTGCATTGGGGCTAACCTGAGGCGGCGGAGAGGCTGAAGAAGAAGGTCTCCGGAGACGTGGCGAGCACGAGGTCGACGGAGAAGGCCGGCGACGAAGAGGTGCAGAGTACGCCTGCGAGAACCCGATGCAGGAAAGGAGAAAGAGCTTCAGAGGCTCTCTGTGTGGCGGAAGTTCGCAGTGCAGCAGGAGAAGCGGCGCAGGTTCGTCGGGAGCAGAGCTTCGGCGGCGACCGGTGACGACGGGAGCGCAAGGGGCGAGAAGCTCTGTGCGCGAGAGAAGGCAGCGAGTGCGGAGAGAAGACGAGAAGGAACTGCTCCCCCCTTATAAAGGAAAAAAAGATAAATGGGCCGAAAACCGCTGGGCCGCGGCGGTTCAGATCGTGGGCCGCCACGTGGCACGCGGATACACGCACCAAAAACACGAAGACACAGGAACGCCACTCGGATCCGGAATGGCAGCACGGATCTGGTGCGGCGCCATAAATGCTGGCGCATAAGACGAAGCGAAGTGACCACTGACACTGTCGCGCGCCAGGCACAGTGCGCATGTCACTGACAGGCACGGTACTCGAGATATTCTCGACTTCGTCGAGGAGAAATTTAATGATAAAAGATGCCGGAGAAAACCGGAACTAAGACATAAGTTCGGCAAGGACGCCGAAGAGTTTGATCCGGATTCCGGAAGGATTAAACCGGTACCTTGAGAAAGGAGAACCTGGCATGGTCTGTTGGATAGGATCCACCGGACTATACCAGCTTCGGGGACTAATATTGGGGGGATGACCCCCCGGTATGCCAAAGGCATGCCAAAACCGGATGGTTTTAGCCATCAAAGTACCGGTTAAGTGTTGTTCCGGATGACAAAGGTTGATTCAGAGAATCATACCGGTATCCCAGGAGGGGGCTACGGGAACTAGCTAAGAATATACCGGAACTACCGGAACAGGCTACACTGTAGCACGTCGGCAAAGAGCAGTCAAAGATGCTCTCCAGAGCTAGAAGACAAAGATGAGCGAAGCACTTCAGCTTTAATCGAAGCCATGACGCCAAAGGTAGAGGATGACGTAAAAGGTGCCGGAGGATGTCACGGCTTCTGATTAAAGGCATATCGGCATCACCGGTAGCTAAAGTAGCTTTGTAAAGTAGTTTGTCCAGTCAAAGATCCCATTAGGGTTTCTAGGGTTTCTTCCCCTGTAAGCCACCCTCTCCCCTATATAAGGAGAGGGGGTACACCCCATCGTGGGTACGTACGATCCAAGTGTTATGCTGTAGCCAGAAACTTGAAACCTCATATGATCAATGAATAGAAAGATCTGAGGAGGAAATAGCTCTCGTGTTCATCATCTTCTACCTTCGGCCAAGGCCAAGTTCTTGAGGAATCTATCCGGAAACTTCTCCATCCATACCAAAAACCCTCCCCCGAATCCTCTAGCGTACATTCGGCCCCAACTTAAGCCATCCCATGGCATCTGTCTGTTCACCACGACGACATGAAGGTTGAAACTGCTTCGTTCATTGTTATTTGGTTGGAAACAGAAAATGCTTCATGTGGTAATTGGTATATTGTCTTGAATAATTTGATACTTGGCAATTGTTGTGCTCAAATAGATCATGTTTAAGCTCTTGCATCATGTACTTTGCACCTATTAATGAAGAACTACCATAGAGCTTGTTGAAATTTGGTTTGCATGATTGGTCTCTCTAAAGTCTAGATATTTTCTCGGTGAAGTGTTTGAACAACAAGGAGACAGTGTAGAGTCTTATAATGCTTGCAATATGTTCTTATGTAAGTTTTGCTGTACCGGTTCATACTTGTGTTTGCTTCAAACAACCTTGCTAGCCAAAGCCTTGTACTGAGAGGGAATACTTCTCATGCATCCAAATCCTTGAGCCAAAACCTATGCCATTTGTGTCCACCATACTTACCTACTATGTGGTATTTCTCTGACATTCCAAAGTAAATTACTTGAGTGCTACCTTTAAAATTTCATTCTTTGTCTTTGCAATATATAGCTCATTGGAAAATAGCCTTAAAAGCTACTGTGGTAAAGAATATGTAGCTTATGTATCTTATTTCTTATAAGTTGCTTCTTGAGCAGTAACCATGTTTCTGGGGACGCCATCAACTATTACACCTTTGTTGAATATCATGTGAGTTGCTATGCATGTTCGTCTTGTCTGAAGTAAGGGTGATTTATCATGATCAAACGGTTTGAGTATGCATATTGTTAGAGAAGAACATTGGGCCGCTAACCAAAGCCATGAATCATGGTGGAAGTTTCAGTTTGGACATTAATCCTCAATCTCTTATGAGAATATTATCTGTTGTTGAATGCTTATGAATTAAAGAGGAGTCCATTATCTGTTTTCTATGTTGTCCCGGTATGGATGTCCTTAGTTGAGATCTATCAAAAATGAGAAATCAAATGCGATTTATCTCCATGGACCTTTGTACAGGCGGCATAGAGGTACCCCTTTGTGACACTTGGTTGAAACATATGTAATGCAATGATAATCCATGTAAATCCAAGCTAATTAGGACAAGGTGCGAGCACTATTGGTATTCTATGCATGAGGCTTGCAACTTATAGGATGTCTTATGCATAACACATATGAATTATTACTACCGTTGACAAAATTGTTTCTATGTTTTCAAAATAAAAGCTCTAGCACAAAAATAGTAATCCATGCTCCCCTCTGCGAAGGGCCATTCTTTTACTTTATGTTGAGTCAGTTTACCTACTTCTTTCTATCTTAGGAGCAAACACTTGTGTCAACTGTGTGCATTGATTCCTACATACTTGTTTATTTGCATTCATCATATTACTTTGTGTTGACAATTATCCATGAGATATACATGTTGAAGTTGAAAGCAACCACTGAAACTTATATCTTCCTTTGTGTTGCTTCAAAACTTTCTACTAAGAATTTATTGCTTTATGAGTTAACTCCTATGCAAGTCGTATTGATGCTTGTCTTGAAAGTACTATTCATGAAAAGTCTTTGCTATATGATTCAGTTGTTTAATCATTGTCTTTACCATTGCTTCGAATCACTTCATTCATTATGCTTTACAATAGTATTGATCAAGATTATGATAGCATGTCACTTCAGAAATTATCCTTGTTATCGTTTACCTACTCGAGGGCGAGTAGGAACTAAGCATTGGGATGCTTGATACGTCTTAAACGTATCTATAATTTCTTATGTTCCATGCTAGTTTTATGACAATACTCACATGTTTTATACACACATTACATCATTTATACGCATTTTCCGGCACTAACCTATTAACGAGATGCCGAAGCGCCAGTTCCTGTTTTGTGTTGTTTTTGGTTTCAGAAATCCTACACAGGAAATATTCTCGGAATTGGACGAAACGAACGCCCATGGTCTTATTTTAAAACGGAGCTTCCAGAAGACCGAAGAGGATACGAAGTGGGGCCACAGGGCACCCTAACCATAGGGCGGCGCGGCCAGCATGGGGCCCGCGCTGGCCTATGGTGTGGGGCCCCCGTGCCTCCTCCGACTCTGCCCTTCCGCCTACTTAAACTCTCCGACGCAAAAAACCTATTACCGAGAGCCACGATACGGAAAAGTTCCAGAGACGCCGCCGCCGCCAATCTCATCTCGGGGGATTCAGGAGATCGTCTCCGGCACCCTGCCGGAGAGGGGAATCATCACCCGGAGGACTCTACATCACCATGATCGCCTCCGGATCGATGTGTGAGTAGTTCATCCTTGGACTATGGGTCCATAGCAGTATCTAGATGGTTGTCTTCTCCTCATTGTGCTATCATGTTAGATCTTGTGAGCTGCCTAACATGATCAAGATCATCTATTTGTAATGCTACATGTTGTGTTTGTTGGGATCCGATGAATATGGAATACTATGTCAACTTGATTATTGATCTATCATATATGTGTTGTTTATGATCTTGCATGCTCTCCGTTGCTGGTAGAGGCTCTGGGTTGATACTTGTGACTCCAAGAGGGAGTATTTATGCTTGATAGTGGGTTCATGCCTCCATTGAATCTGGAACAGTGACAGAAAGTTCTAAGGTTGTGGATGTGATGTTGCCACTAGGGATAAAACACCAATGCTTTGTCTAAGGATATTTGTGTTGATTACATTACGCACCATACTTAATGCAATTGTCTGTTGTTTGCAACTTAATACTGGAAGGGGTGCGGATGCTAACCCGAATGTGGACTTTTTAGGCATAGATGCATGATGGATAGCGGTTTATGTACTTTGTCGTAATGCCCTAAGTAAATCACATAGTAGTCATCATGATATGTATGTGCATTGTTATGTCCTATCTATTTGTCAATTGCCCAACTGTAATTTGTTCACCCAACATACTATTTCTTATTGGAGAGACACCACTAGTGAACTGTGGACCCCGGTCCATTCTTTTACATCTGAAATACAATCAACTGCAATCTCTGTTCTCTGTTGTTCTTCACAAGCAAACATCATTTTTCACACCATACATTTAATCCTTTGTTTACAGCAAGCCAGTGAGATTGACAACCTCACTGTTACGTTGCGGCAAAGTATTTTGATTGTGTTGTGCAGGTTCCACGTTGGCACCGAAATCCCTGGTGTTGCGCCGCACTACACTCCTCCGCCAACAACCTTCACGTGGCCTTCATCTCCTACTGGTTCGATAAACCTTGGATTCTTACTGAGGGAATCTTGCTGCTGTACGCATCACACCTTCCACTTGGGGTTCCCAACGGGCGTGTGCTTTATGCGTCATCATCTACCTCGAGCCCTCTCTCAAGACGGATATAGCTCAAGGAGCACCACTGTACTCTCTTACACATCATATACATCTCTAGAGCAGGAGTAGGGATTTTACCTCCATACGAGGGCCCCGAACCTGGGTACGTCGCTGTGTCGCTCGTGCTCATACCCGCATCCGGAGATCGCCGTGGACCAAGGCCGGAACCACTTGACTTTAGCCACCCCATGGAAAAGGCCGTGACTATACCACGACAACGGTGTTGTGTACTCGGGCTCCTCCTTCACCTCGCGCTTCGGCACGCTTACAACGTGGCGCGGTGCGAGGAAGGCATCGATCGCGCCGGCCTCGAAGAAGAAGAGTTCGAGGACGACGAGTACGTTCTCCTCGGTTGCCAGTGTGATGCAGGCGGAGGAGATGTTGGCGGAGAAGCTGGCATCTCCAACCTTGCGGCGCCATTGTAGATGCCGTCAACGACGGTCGAGAGGGTGTGCCCGGGAACGCCCCAGAAAAGGACGCGTCCTCCTTGTTCCATGTGTTCCTCCGGTCGACGAGACTGTCGTTGTTATTCATGTCAGCGTCGTACTGCGCCTGGAAGAAGTCCGCGCACTAGTCATCGTTGTCGGTGGGGGCCCAGGTGGGATCGGCGCGCTCCTCGGCGCTGAGGCAAGCGTGCTGGGTCCTGATCGCGTCCCTCCAGCGATCGGTTCTCGGCGGCCGCGGCGGGACGCCGATCCCGTTAATGGTCATCCTCCAGCCGCCGCTTCTTGGCAGGCGCATGTCTGGCGAGAAAGGGTACCGTGCGCGGTACAACGCCCATGCCTCCGCCATCGTGAGGCTGCCGCGCCCGAAGCCGTTCGCCGCGAGGATGTTCTTGCGGGAGGACGACATTGATGCTGAAGCGAGAGGAAAGAAGGATGTGCGGTGGGATTGGAATGGGAAATGTGGCGAGAGGAAGGAGGGACGCTCTTTATTGTATAGCGGCGGCAGGCGAAGTGGCAGGGGGCGTTGGCCGCAATAAACGCCGGCGCGGATGGCCACGCGGCCAGCTTCACTGCATCGGCTGAGAAAGCTGAGCGTCGTTAACGTTGTTTGACCAAAGGTAGGCGACGGGTTTTAGACTTCTGTGTCAATGACCCGTCGGGCCCGCCACTCTCCGCCTCGCTTCTCGTTGTGTCCGACGTGCCCGGAGCGTCCTCTAGGGACCGGGGACGGGCTTAAGATGCTGGACACTGTATTAGTCCACGCCGGACGAAAAAAGTTTTATGACATGCGTTTTGGAACGAAAAAATGTCCTACGCGCCTCGGAGACGCTTTGAGGAGGTGCTGCAAACAAACATTTCAAGAAACCAGGCCAAGTTAGTATCCGCACCCGATCAAAACAAACCAAAACATCATCACATAAAGAAAACCAAAACAAACATATTTTTTTTCGAATTTTCACCGGGGGAACGAATCCCCACCTGAATATATTCCAAAGTTGCCTATGAGGCTTTTCAGCCTCTACAAGATAGGTTCAAATGAACAGAATACACGGGGGTTACAGAGAGGAGAAGAAAAGGAAAACACACACACCCCAACAAAACACAAGAACGGGAGAAGGAAAGGCCACCCCGCAAAACCTTGGGGAACGGTTGATCGAGGAGAAGACTCATCGCGACCCAAGCTCGGCGATCACAAGGAAGAGCCTGACGGACACGGCGGAGGGACCCAACAACGACACTGCACCATCGACGTAATCGAAGGGCGGCGCGCATCCGAGACCACACTACGCACCGACATCACCTGTGTCGAGGGTGTGGCCGAAAGGTCGCGCGTAGCCGAGACGACGCCACGATGCCTGTGTGCCGCCGGATGGAGCCGAAGGGCATGGAGCACCCACACCGCACGCAGGGGTCACCGCCGTAGTCGAAAGACAAAGCACCACCGAGGGCAACCCCAACCCCACTGGGTCCGATATACCCGAAGGGTAGGCCAGCCGAGAGCACGCACATAGACCACCTGCGCCGAACATGCCATAGAGCTCCGACAAGAACCCGAAACCGGAGCCTAGCAACCGGCAAAAGAAGCCACTACCACCACTGCCACGGCTCACCTCACATCGGAGAAGAGACCGCACCCATGGCCGTCATCTGCATCACCACGGGGCACATCATAACAGACGGAAGCAGCGTCCGCTGCCACTGCCGACAAGACAGAGGGGCTCAACACCCAGCCACGACGGCTCCCAGGGTGGGGAGCGCGTCACCACCATGGCCGCCATCTGCGAAGCCATGGCATCCGCCAGCCCCAGCGGTCAACCCGCCGCAGGATGATGGCTGAGTAAAGAGGCGGACGACTCTCGCAGCCAGAGGTCCCCGCCCATCCCCGGCCGCCCCCCACGTAGGGAGCGAGCCTCCTTCATGGCTGCCATCTGCAAGCCGAGAAGATGCCAGCCTCCGCGGAGACGCCGCAACAGGCTGATGGACGAGGCGGGGAGAGGAGGGACGACGCCGACACCCGCCGGCCATCACCAAGCATCGGAGCAAACGGCCCCGAGCACCTCCACACAGCCACCACCACCGACAAGGGACCGGCTGCCGCCACACGCCGCTCGCGAGAGAGGCGCCCAGCCTGGCCCATGCGGGCCCGAGATCGAGCCCGCCAACCCGCCGAGCCCGGGAGCCGAGTCCCGCCCGCCGCCGCCTCGGAGCCGCCAGGACCGCAGCCGCCGCCGCCGGTCGCCACGCCGTCGCCGCAGCAACGCCGCCGCCGCACCCCAGCCCGCGAGACGCCCTGGCTCGGCGATTTCGGCCCGCGCCGATCTCACCACGCGCGGGGGAGGAGAGGCCCCGCCGCCGCCCACGACCAGCCTTTGGCCGGCATCGCCTTCCGGGCGGCGGCGAGGGAAGGAGGGGGGTTGGGTGGGGACGAGAGGGGCGGCGGTGCGGGGGTCCTCTCCTGTCGCCCGCGGGAGCGACGAGGAGAGGGACGAGATCCGCAGTGAATCCTCAAAAAAAAAACATATTTTATATTTAAAATGCATTGAACCGCCGAAGATGGGAATATGGGAAACCGCCAGAAAATCCCTGCCGGTCTGGTTGCGTCCGTCCATCGTGAGCCTGCAGCCACGCCCGTCGGACGCCGCGCCGGCTATGATCACGCATCAGGTGATCGCAGCGGCGGCTGGCGCGCAAGCAGCCAGGCTCGCTGCCCGTGCACGGCCGGCAGCCATGCATGCGTTCTCATCAGCCTCTCAGCCATGCGTTTGGCTGCTCCGGCGTCTTTCTTGCTTGTCCGTTTCGAGTTTGACGACCCAGCGCACACATGCACGATTTTGAGAACTCGGGGATAGATATATATCAAACAGTCGTTGGCTCTTTCTCCTGCCTGTGTGTTCTGGCCGTAGCAGCAGGCAGTACTGGTCACACAGCCATGGACAATGCAATAATCATGGCGAACTCCGAAGAGTCAGTGAGAGCATTCATGGAGAGGATCGAGCGGTTGGATGGGGTGGCGCAGGAAAGCCTGGTCAGCTGCTGTTCCCTGGCCCTGCTACCATACGAGACAAGCCTGGCCTGCATGTGGACTGTGCCAATCTTTTTAGTGGATTTTTGGGTTGGACCCCTGTCAGCTTGGTAAAAACTTACTGTTGCCATTTGCCAATATTGCAAGCGCAGGTAAACCCTCCGCTTGTAATCTCCTGGATCGAGCGAGTCTTAAAATTTTAGTCCAACTTAGCGAACGCATCATTAGCTATAGCATCTTCAAATGTATACGACGGATGACAGTTTTTAAGAAAATACCAACTGCCACGTGGAAATTTGTTAGGGCCAACACCTGAATTTTCATCCGTTGCGAGTGCGGGCGAACGCAGGAATCGTGCACGCGTAATTAGTGTCCATCTTGTATTGCATGAACTGCGACAACCTTCGTGGACACGTTGTTCCTGGAGATGAAAACTTATTTGTTGCTTGGCAGCATGTCTACAGCCTACGGTATCGTCTCGCCATGCATGTTAATCTACCAGTCCAAGATTGGAAGGGTGTAGCTTGGCACGCACCTGCATGCAGCTTGTAGCTTGCGGTGAGGAGTTAACTTTTCCCGCGAGAATAGTACCAAAAGCCATTTTTGTCCAAAATAAGGCATGCAGTGAACACCGGATCGAACGCCCCAAAGATGGTGCCAGGAGGGTCAGCTGACTTGTCATGATTACCTCTCTGGGCGATGCTTAATTTGGAGTTTCGGACTCATGCACGTCATGTAAACTATCTCAGAGTACAAACTGTATAGTGTTTAGACACTTCAGGAAAGAAATTCGATAAATGATTCCTCATTCATTTTAAATTACTTGATGTAGTATCTTTTTAAAAATATCGAATCTCCACACCAAACACATCTACTCCCTCTCTCACAGTTTATTAGGCGTACGCGTACCTCTAGGTCGCAAATTTGACCAAGTTAGCGTTAATTTTTTTAAAAAGTTATATGTTATAAAAATTATATCATTAGAAAGTTTAGATGTTCTATTTTTCTAATAATATAATTTTTGCATTATATAATTTAAATTATATAGGTCAAATTGGCAACCTAGGATACGGGAAAGACTAGTAAACTGATTAAATCTAATCAAATCTGCATTGACTCACTGGTAGAAAATGTTGGAGACACATAAGGTTTCTATACCGTATGCTAGGCAGAGTCCTAGTTAGTTTAAATTGTAATCTTAGATTGATTCGGTTTGTAATCAACTTGGCTTGCAAGCCAAGTCTAACCCTTGTAATCTCTATATATGTATCAATGAGATGGAGAAAGGAGGTGTGCGATTCTGCAGCCCAAAGCCATACCGACTTACATGGTATCAGACACTGGTTGATTCTCTCCCGTCTAAAACCCTACCTCTTCTCTCCTCTCCCAAAACCCAGCCGACACCATGACTCCTGATGAGCTTGCCACCCTTGAGGCCGAGCTGAAGAAGCGCGAGGACACCGTCGCCGCTCGCGAGGCCGAACTCGCTCGCCTTGCCAAAGGAAAAGGCACAGATGCCGATGCCCTTGCCTCCGCTGCCATCACCCCAAACCCTACCACCGAAAATGCCCAGCCTTCCCCCTCCACCTTCGTACACTCCATCAAAACCTATGTTCCAATTACCCTCGATCTTCAAGCCTCCAACCATGCCCAGTGGCGTGAACTTTTTCTCGTCTCTCTCGGCCGCTACGGCCTCACCAACCACGTCATCGACGATGACTCCGGCCCCTCCGACACTTCACCAGCATCTCCATGGGGTCGTGACGACTTCACCATCCTCAACTGGATCTACGGCTCCATCTCCCCCGAGCTGTTCAGCATCATCATGAAGCCCGGATCATCTGCACGGCAGATCTAGGCCGCCATCGACAACCTCTTCCGCGACAAAAAGAAGAGCCGCACCATCGCTCTTGAAGCTGAGTTCCGCAACACTCCTCAAGGCGACATGACGGTTCACGACTACTGCGCCAAACTGAAGTCCCTGGCCGATGCACTGGCCGGATGTTGATCAAGCTGTCTCCGACGAGACCCTCGTCCTCACTATCCTCCGTGGCCTTAACGAGCAGTTTTTGCATCTTCGCTCTTTTATTCCGTTTCAGGTGCCCTTGCCCATCTTTCTCCAGACACGATCCGCGCTCATGCTCGAGGAAGCGCAGAAGAAGACAGATGCCAAGAACGTTGCGGCCACCGCCTTATGGGCCAGCGGCAACAGCGTCATGCCTAATGGAGGTGGTGGCCCTCCCTCGAACGGGGGCGGTCGAGGCAACTCTGACTCGCGCCCACCTGCGCCTCCTCACGGATACGTCTTCAACCACGGTCAAGCGCATGTCTTCAACAACGGTGGCCGCGGTGGTTTCAACAACACCCGAGGCCGTGGCCGTGGCGGACGTGGGCGTGGACGCACCGATCCCTGGATGTTCAATCTGTGGACTGGGCTCCCGACCCGCGCCTAATTCAAGCAGAAGCCTCCACCTGCACTGTGGCAGCCGCACCCGTGGCGCGCACCAGGCGTTCTGGGCCCCCGCCCCGGCGTGCCTCAGGCATACACTGCATATGGCGCCTTCCAGCAGTACCAAGGCCACACTTTCGCTACTCCATCACCGGCTCAACACCAGCCACCGCAGCACGTCGACCCAGCGCTACTGATGGCCCTCAGCAACATGCACCTACCCGGGAATCAGGAGTGGCACATGAACACCGGAGCCTCCTCCCACATGGCATCTGATTATGGTAATTTTTCCTCTATCTACCCTTCCTCTCAACGAATCACGGTCGGCAACGGACAATCCATCTACTCCACCCATGTAGGATCCACCTCTATTCCATCATCATCTATTCCTCTTTCTTTATGCAATATTTTAATTATTCCTCATATTATCAAAAATCTAATCTCTCGTTCGACAATTCACTACTGACAACTCATGCTCCTTTGAATTTGATCCCTTTGACTTTTCTGTGAAGGCTCTTCCCTCCAAGATTGTGATACTTCGACGCAATAGTCCAGGGTCGCTCTACCCACTTTCCCCGCCATCCTCTACCAATGAAGCCCTCACCGCCGCCACCACTTCATCCTCGCTCTGGCATCGCCGTCTCGGAGACCCCGGCCATCACACCATGTCGCGTCTCCACCTGTCCAAGTTCATTCTTTCATCCAATAAAGATGGGCCCCCATTGTGCCACGCCTGTCAATTAGGAAAACATGTTAAACTCCCGTTTTCTAATTCCACCACTTCTATTGTACGCCTGTTTCAGTTGTTGCATTGTGATATTTGGACGTCACCAATTCCTAGTAATTCTGGTCTTCGATATTATCTCACTATTGTGGATGATTTTTCTCATTATTTTTGGAGCTTCTCCCTGCAACGCAAATTTGATGTCTATGCTACAC
The DNA here is from genome assembly GCF_022539505.1 of Lolium rigidum. NCBI lineage: Eukaryota > Viridiplantae > Streptophyta > Magnoliopsida > Poales > Poaceae > Lolium > Lolium rigidum. The sequence continues at coordinate 69,960,870 of NC_061513.1, read as the reverse complement.
TTGTGGCCTTTCATGCTTTCGCCAAAACACACTTTAATCTACCTACTCTAGCCATACAATGTGATAATGGTGGAGAATTTTTAAACACACACCTAGGTACCTTTTGTGCTGCCCATGGTGTCCTTCTTCGCTTTTCCAGCCCACATACCTCCCAACAAAATGGTAAAGCCGAAAGAGCAATTCGAACTACTAATGATGTTATTCGCACCCTTCTATTTAAAGCATATATACCACCATCCTTTTGGCCCGAAGCTCTCTACACGGCCACCTATCTCATTAATATTCGCCCTATCTCCGCTATAAACTTCTCTACACCTTACACAAAACTATTCGGCATTCAACCTTCCTACAATGTCATTCGAGTTTTCGGCTGCCTATGCTACCCTAACATATCATCCACCGCCCCTCACAAACTTGCTCCTCGCTCCACAAAGTGTATTTTCTTGGATATTCTCCACGACATAGAGGCAATCGCTGCATTGATCTCACCACCCATCGCATCATCATATCTAGACATGTCATCTTCGACGAGACAACCTTTCCCTACGCACCAAGCACTACATCTTCCCCACCCACTCCTCCTAATATTTTTGATCTCCCACCCTCCATAATATTCCACACCACGGTCTCTACCAGCACCCCTGCCGCGGCAGCAAATTTGCCTGCCGTAGAGTCACGGCAGCCTGCCGCGGCGCCTCGGTAGCCTGTCGCGCCTACTTCTCCTGCCGCGGCAGACCAACCTCCACCCAGCCCATCTCCACCATCCTCGCCTACTCCGAGCCCCTCACCAGCGCCACCACCACCTCCTATTCATCGCACCAGGACTTTCAATGGGCACAAACCTGGACCTCGCCCAAAAATTAATCTTTCTGGCATTGTGAGTGGCAAATGGATTTTCGCCACAAATACAACTCCGATGGTTCTCTTTCCCGTCAAAAAGCTCGATGGGTCGTTCGGGGGTTTTCTCAACAACATGGCATTGACTATGATGAGACCTTTAGCCCCGTTGTCAAACTAGCTACTATTCTCCTAGTTCTATCTCTTGCTATTTCCTCTTCATGGCCAATTCATCAACTTGATGTAAAAAATGTCTTTCTTCATGGCTTCCTCGATGAGGTTGTTTACAGTCAGCAACCCTCCGGCTTCATCGACCCCCATCATCATGACTATGTATGTCGGCTCCATAAGTCACTATATGGCCTCAAGCAAGCACCACGAGCCTGGTTTCAACGCTTTGCCACTTATGCCAGGTCTATCGGGTTTCTTGAATCCAAATCTGATGCTTCCCTGTTTATTCTTCACAAAGGCACCACCACTGCATATCTCCTTCTATATGTCGATGATATCATTCTAACCGCATCATCTACTTCAGCTCTCCACTCTCTTATTAATTTATTCGCCAAAGAGTTTGCCATGAAGGATCTCGGTCCTCTCCATCCCTTTCTTGGCAGACCTCTCCCAACGGCAATATGTCCTTGATATTCTAAACCGGGCGGGTATGAATGATTGCCATCCTATTTCCACTCTAGTTGATACTAAAGCCAAACTTTCAAGCAATTCAGGTGCTCTTGTTTCTGATCCCTCTCTTTATCGCAGCCTCGCTGGCGCTCTCTAGTATGCAACACTAACCCATCCAGACATTGCATATGTAGTTTAGCAAGTATGTATTCACATGCATGATTCTTGTGAGAGTCATCTTCATCTAATCAAACGTATTTTGCATTATCTAAAAGGCACACTTGATCTCTCGCTTGCTCTCTCTCCCTCTAAATCTCATACACTAATTGCCTATTCAGATGCCGATTGGGCTGGTTGCCCGGATACCAGATGCTCCACCTCTGGTTTTTCTATGTTTCTTGGGGACAATTTGATCTCGTGGTCTTCTCGACCACTGTCTCTCTTGTTCTAGTGCTGAGGCAGAGTACCGAGCTGTTGTTGCCGTTGTGGCCAAGTCATGTTGGATACGGCAGTTACTTGATGAGCTTCGTCGACCTGTCAGCACAACCACCATTGTTTTTTGTGACAACGTCAGCGCCGTATATCTTGCTCACAATCCGGTACAGCATTGCAGGACCAAACACATTGAGCTTGACATTCACTTTGTGTGGGAAAAGGTGGCTCTCGGTGTTGTCTGAGTTTTACATGTTCCTTCTTCATCACAATATGCATGATTCACCAAGTTCGGATTGCGGGGGCGTGTTGGGGACACATACGGGTTCTTTACCTTATGCTAGGCAGAGTCCTAGTTAGTTTAAATTGTAATCTTAGATTGATTTGGTTTGTAATCAACTTGGCTTGCAAGACAAGTCTAACCCCTGTAATCTCCTATATATATCAATGAGATGGAGAAAGGAGGTGTGCGATTCTGCAGCCCAAATCCATACCGACTTACAGAAAAAACAGAGCTTCCATCCCAGTCGGTAACGGGCTTTCGTCCCGGTTGCACAATTGGGACTAACGCCCCCCCCCCCCCCCCCACTCCAACCCCCAGTCCTAGTTGTGTTGCGAACTGGGACTAAAGGGTCTCCACGTCCCCTGACCACGTGCGGCCATGCGCGTCCTCACTGCTCGAATCGGGATATTAGTCTCGGTTCGCAATGCCACCAAGACTGTTGCTCGCAGGGACTCCGAACGGAAACCCTGTTTTCTACTAGTGACTAATTTGGAACAGAGGTAGTACTTCTACACTTCTCCAAAATTGTAGTTACCAACTTTATAGAAGTTTGCTGCACACAATGAATGCTACATGAAATGGCTCAGGAAGATCGAATATACTCTATGATCAAAATTAATTGCCGGATAGCCGAATATTTCGCTCCATTCAGATCAAACTAAAATTCCTTCAAAAATGCAAAAACTCATTTAGATCAAATGTAGTGCATCAAAAGAATTTGTTGCCGTTTACTTCCATATAGTTGAAGATAAATGCTCCACATGGCTTTATTGTGCAATGATGAGTTGGAGCATCTCCAGTCGCATCCTGAAATCGTCCCCTAGATATCTTTGGGGCACGCCGGATAGACAAGCACGGCCCACCACGTGCCCCAAAGGCTTTTACGATCCATCGTGGTCCCGTAGCATGTTCGGCTTCCGAGGTCGTCCAATCTCCAAGGGGGGCGCCCTCGACGCCTCGGATGGAAGCCGCGCCCATCGCCATGTAGTTAAAAGACGGCGGAGGACCACTTGCTTCCCAGCCATTCCGCCTCCTCTTTCACGTCGTGCCTCCCCTCCTGCCTCCCATCGCCGCCCATTTCCACGTCGTAGTACGCCTGCACCCAAGTTTGAAAAAAGGAGCAGGGGTGGTTGGCATTTTCCTAGTGCCTAGGCGGCACTTAAGTGCCATAGACATGCCTAGCCGAGCCGAGCATATAGTTTTTAAAATCAAGAGTGTATAAAAGGGTTATTATATGTTAATGCGTGCACTGGTCGTGGAAGAACTACCTGTTTAATTGCAAGGTTTGTACAAAAGGTATCACGGATTCTGCAGTGTGGTACTTCAAGCTGTTGCAGATCAAGACCCATGGATTTGTTGTATGTTTAATTTCCTTTCACAAAAACTATTATTATATACATTCAGATTTGTTTATTTTATATGTTTAAAGACTAGAAATTGCTCATGTGACTGAAGGACCGATTTTGAAGATTTGGCAGAAACATGCGCTAGAGCGCAGAACATGGACGATGCAAACCCGGGGTGCACGTGCACCCTATTATTAAAAATCCAAAAATGCCATAATTTTAGAAAAAAAATTTGAAAAAAATGCACGCATGTATATAACACTTAGTTGTGCAGATTTTGGCATAAAAAATGATCATGTGTGTCGCCACATAAAGGAACTTGAAATTCATAACCAATAATTACAATGTCATTTAGACATTTTGTTGTTTTCGTGTAGGTGACATACAATCGTATTTTTCCATGAAAACTTACACAAGTAAATATCAACATAATATGTACAATTTTAACTATTTTTGAAATTTTGAAAATAACATTTTTTCTAATATTGGAGAAATAACATCCATGTTCATGCTTGTATTTTCCCGGCAACTATGGTCCAGTCCAGACAAGAGCGACAAACGCGGCAACTACAGCCAAGATTAGAAAACTTGGTTTTGCCAACAGCAAAAGGCCATAAATGAGGCATGCGTCGTCCGAGAGGGGTACCCTTCAAAAACATCGATCTTCAAACTTGCAGGGCAAGGCCACATCCAATGGGTCTCTCCCACAGTGTCGAAACAGATGAGCGGGATAGATAGATCGGGCGCAGCAGCAATGCGGATGATTCAGAAGCTAGCATGAATAAATCAGAAGGAAGATCTTGGCGGCAAGGAATAAAACCGAGCCACAGCGTTTTGGCATGCGGATGATTCAGAAGCTAGATCTCCGTTTCACGTGCTCTCGCCAAAGTCATCAGGATGGAAATGCAAGTGGATGGCTGGTCGGTCAGTCTGCCGGTCTCTGTACATACGTTTTGCTCTGCATGCATGGTTGCGGCGGGACTTGACAGGTGAAGAGCTGAGTTCTGACCCGTTGGATCATCATCAATGCGTCGCTGCGAGACGTTGGCAGTAGCCCGCACGGCAAGCGATTTTTTACTCACGAATCGACCCATCTGATCCACCGACGCACGACGCACATACATGAAAGCAGCCGGGTCGGCCGGTCAAGGATTTCTACGAACGATGGCTGGAAAACATTCGCCGGAATAACGCCACACCTTTTGCACACATCCGTGATAGTGATAGTGAACATGTGGAGTTACCAGCCATGTCCTATTCAAATGTCACGTCTGCGTTGCACGCGCACGGGCACGGGTAGGTCTCCTCCCCAGCACGTTTTAAGAATCTGATGATACGGCAAATAACTTGCTTAGTTGCTTCCTGAAGCTCTGTAGGAAAAAAATACAAATTTAATATTCTTAAGAATAGCTTTTGCTAGCTTTAGGTAGATCAATAATTAAGTTAGTTTTAGTTTGACGTACGTACTCTAGAACCGTGAGATTTGCAACGTGATTTGTGCGCACAAAAATTGCATATGGACGTGTAACTTCATATGAGTGTGCAATTGGACATTTTCCCCAATTACACATAAATTATACATAATATTAGTTGATTCAGTTAGGTATAGGTGAGAATCAACCTGTGTTTGGGTGGTTAGGATGGTAGTGGCAGCTCCAGTCCACCGGAATTCAAACCTCAGGTTTGACACTTTGGTGTTTCATTAAAGGCGGAATATTTTTCAGTGGGAGGCGACGTCCCGTCGACAGTGAGGTGCCTGTGGTGACTTCATCAATCTCAAGACCCGTCAAATGAAGTTTCTTGGACTCAATCTCTCGAAGGTGCTCATAGGGGTAGGGTGTGCGTGCGTGCGTTCATAGGGATAAGTGTATGTGCGTATATGTGAGCGTCTACGTCTTTACTGTGTTTCGCAAAAAAAAGTTTAGCTATAGATGGACCAAGAAATTTCCATGTCCTGGATATGTGTGTATGAACGAACAAGTAAAACCTACACGAAAATCGGAAAATGAGCTGCCGCATGAAAAACTAGGTTTCCTATAGTTTGTGCTACAAAATTCCATCATGTGTCTTCCAGATGTCGCACAGCATGATCATATTGTTTAATGAAAATCTACAAGGATATATAAGTTTCTACCCAATTCGTATGTGTTTGTTGTGTGACTTTCTAGAACTTAAATACGCTTTTTTTAGGTTTCAAAAAGGGGCTAATATGTTTCTTTATATATGCATGGTGCCACTTCTTCATTCCCCGCCTCTTGTTCCAACCAATAACGGTAAATATAAAATTATCACCATGTATACCAGGGAAATTTTTGTGTACTTTTAAAATAAATCTTAAGGAATTTGCAACGTTCTAATGTATCTCTTGATTTTTTTTCTGGTTTGTGACTTAAATGGACGAGGGTCGTATTAGATGTCTCGAATAATTATGCATAGCTTTTTTCGATAAAGGGAATATATTAATATCAAGAAGATACCAATTACACCCAGCCTCTGCAACAACGCACCACCCTAATGGCACTACGGATGCACACATCCAATTATGCATAGCTATATATTTCATTAAATATGTGTCCACAAGCCATAATAATTAGTTGATAAAAATGTTACAGATGATCAATTTGTATGCACAAATAGCCGGCAAAATAAATATTCACTCAATTATGGTGTGACGGAAGAAACAAAAACTTTTGTCGGATTGTAAGAAGTTTTCGCTTGTCCATGTTATAAATGGCCATATGTTTTACCAAATTTCACCGGCCCGCATATGACATACCCTTACTTTCTTTTTAATAATCTTTTGAAACTGTGAGAGTTAAAAGACCGCTTTGGATATCGCTCTACATTGTTCCGAAATCTGAAAATGGAGACCGAGCTCTAGCAAGCCCTTTATTTTCCAAATTTTAAATTCATGTTTTTAATGTTCAATTTTTAAAAAAATATAGAATTAATCAATGATGTATACTACAAGCATGCAAAATCTCTGTGTGAAATACTTTATGATTTAGGCTACATAAAAATGACAGAAAATGTAGTAAATCTTAGTATAGCGAATGGTGCACATTTTAAAACTACAAAGTTTTAGTTTTTTTCACTTTTGTGTAGCATAAAACATAAAGATTTTTAGATTGAGGATTTGCAGCTTGCAGGGCACAACATCAACTAGTTCCAGATTTTTTTGAAATTTCAAATACGGAGTATGTTTTTTTATTTCTTTGAAATAAAGGCCTCCTTTAGTTCGGGAGACTTTTGTCCTCATTTCTACAGGTTGTCCTAGGCTGCCGGCCATCCCGGAGGATGTCCTCCTATTTCCTGCTCTCTTCTTCCCTCCCAGGACTCATTTAAAACCAAACTACCACCACGAGCGACATTGCGATATAAGCGGATCCGAGTTCTTAAAGCCACACAGCAACCTCTTGTTCTCTTTCTCTTGTCCTCCAACTCCGGTCCACCACAAAAAGTGCAACAATGGTCACCAGCAAGCTGGCGTTGAGCTCCCTCTTCCACATGAAGGCCAAGGAGGATGCTCCGGCGCCGTCACCTCCCCGTGACCCGGGCGCCGCGCATGCCTGGGCGTGGCCGTCATGCAAGGTCCCAAGAACAGAGTCCTTCCACGCCGCGCCACCGCCGCCCGGCGCACGGACGCTGGCCTCGATCTTCCTCGATTCCGGCGAGAGCTCCTTCACGAACTCCTCCGCGCGGCGCGGAGATGACTGCTCCGGCAGCATCTCCACCACGGCGTCCGAGGCGTCGGCGGTGGGGGGTGACGACACGGCAGCCGTCGACGACGACGCCGATATCGTGGGGGGCCTCCTCCGCTCCTCCGACCGGCTCCTCTTCGACCCGATTGCGTCGGGCGCCACGAGGTCCATACTGGAGGAGAAGCCGGTGGAGGCGTTCGCCGGCGGCCTGGCGGTGGCGTTCGAGTCGGCGGACCCGTACCGGGACTTCCGGGCGTCCATGGAGGAGATGGTGGCCTCGCACGGCGTCGAGAGCTGGGGCTGGCTCGAGGAGATGCTGGGGTGGTTCCTGCGCGCCAACGGCGAGGATACGCACACCGCGATCGTGGCGGCGTTCGTCGACGTCATCGTGTCCATCGCCGACCCGGCCCGCGGCGGCTCCTGCTCGTCGTCCCAGAGCTCCTCCCGCACATTCATGGACGGAGAGTAAAATAACCCTAATTCGGTGTGTTATGGTTAACGTGTGTGTGAAATTTGTCAAAGTAGCTATGATGGCAGAGTGTAGTACTACAGGATCATGAGTAGACGGTGTACGCGTACTAGCTCCAGAATTAACTGAACACTTTTGTACGAGTTGTGGGCAGGTTTCTGAATGAAAACTACCTTTATCTAGCTAGCTGGGCTCTCAGAGAAGATGGTGTATATTGGTATGTACGTAATCCTACAATCAGGAGTCGGTGTCGTTCGAGTAAAATTTGATGCACAAGCTAGGCGTAAACAGCGACTGGCAGTGCTGTACAAGTGCACAACAAAATTCAAAAATGTAGCACGGGTATACGGTCCCCCGTAGCAATAGGCCACCTGAGTGCCCGGCCAGTAGCTGAGCTTGCAATGATTGTGCTGCAACCTGCTAGCGTAACATCAGCGTACGTACAAATACGTCGCCCGGGAATGGCAATCGGAGGTGTACTATGCTTCTGCCCATTTGCGTATACGGTGAGCTAGTGATGTCAAACGTGCAGCGCAGATGTTGGCCCGCGAGGATGGATGGACTTTTTCTACACCAACCAGGTCTTGACAGGTTATTAGAGCATCTCTAGCAGACACCCCAAACCTCAAACCCAAAAATGCTGATGAAGGGCATCCAAACATGTTTTCCGGGGGCTCTCATTCGAAAAAGATGAGATGCATGGGATGTCACGTTTCGTGAGCCGCACGTCAGCCGATTTCTGGCGCCGCCCCGCCCCCGAGGATCCCCGCCCGCCGGAATCCAACACCGCGGCGAGATGCCGGAGGTGGAGGCAATCTACTTCGATGAGGGGCTGCGGAGGTATGGTTCAATCCTCCACATCGCTCACGAGACCATCCTGCTTTTGGATGGCGCAGTGCTGGAAATCGAGAGGATCACCGGCGACCAACGGATCGGGAATGGGATGACGGTGTTGTTCCCGTCCTACCGTGTGCCGGTTGGCCCGCAAATGCCAGAGCTCGAGGTCGATGGCATGGCGACGCAGGTGCCAGCGCTATTGCTCTCACCGTCCTGCGAACGCGCGAGAGTTTTGGTTGTTGAGCTGCAGGCCCATTTCGAGGCCATGGCGGCTGAAGCTTCGCATAACAGGCCACAGCCCAACACTGTTCCGGGGAGACCAGGCCGAGAGTTATCTGTGACCTCCTGTGGACGCATCTCCCACAACTTCCCCAGTCCAAACCCTAGATCGAGGGCGACGTGCGGCGTCGTCTTCGTGAGAGATCCCAATCCACCACGAATCCAAGCTCCGTCGTCTTCTCCACTGCGAATCTGGCAAGGGGTGAGATCTGGTGACGGCAGATCCTTTGCGCAAGTGGTTGGATCGATGGATCGCCGACCTCCTCGCCGATCTCCACCGCGCAGATCTCCACCGAGAAGTGGTTATCAGAGGCCGCCGTACAACCCTCGATTCAGATCGGCCGAGGAGAGACGGGAGGATGAGAGAAGGTGGGAGGAGGAACAACGCTGGGAGGAAGACAGAAGAAGAGAGGAAGATCGTCGTAGGGAGGAAGATAGGAGACGTGAAGCGGAGGTGAGGCGCCGCTCGGAGGAACACCGTCGCAACGAAGAAAGGAGGCTGGAAGAGGACCGTCGAAGAGCGGAAACCATCTGCATCACCGAGAAGGCGACGAGGGAGAGAGCTCTGGCGGAGCGCCAGATGAAGGAGGATCTGGCGGCGACAAGCAATCGTGATCGCTGGGCTCACCGGCAAGAGATGGCTGGAGCTCGAGCTGATTCATCCGCAAACTCCTTCGCCTCAGCTCCCTCATCCACGCTTCCTCATCAAACTACTGTGGTAAGTTTAGAGAACCCTGGTAGACCCCTAGATCCGCTAGATTCGAATGCAGGAAGATCAGCCAATACATCTTCCATCGTTCCTTTGGTCAGCACGGCACCGATGGGGTCCTGTGTACCTCCTTCGGTTGCCGCAGCTAGTAGAGACATTGCTTTGAGCACTCTGCCTTTCCAGAATATTAGGAATGAGAATTCTCTTGGCTACTTGAACCGTGGGAAGAACCATCACATCAGTATATGTCAGGAGAGGGATCCATGGGAATATCGTGCACCATATTATGGGAGCCCGGATGACGTGGGCATTACCCTTCGGGTAACCGACATTGCCCTACCTGTACGATCTAGCTGGAGGCCCATGAAGGTATTCGATGACAAGATGGGCCGCTTGGATGGCGAAGCAGAAGATTCCTTGACAGGCAAGGCAAGGAAGGAGTCGAACAAGGAAGGTTTAGAGATAGAATTACTGTAAATCTAGTCGTACTCGGTTAGATCTCTTGAGACCTGGCCTCCTATATAAAGGCCAGGAGAGGGGCTGTCGAGGGACAGGTACAATCTTAGCAATCTTAGCCACCAAAAGTCTAGAGCTAGGTCGCCGCAGCACTTAGCCTCTCGACGAGATCTCAGCCAAACCCTTCGGCATCCCATTGTAACCCAATATTCTCATAATCAAGATCAGACAGGCAGGACGTAAGGGTTTTACCTCATCGAGGGCCCCGAACCTGGGTAAATTGCTCTCCCCGCTTGTCTGTGAACCGATGTCTCGTGTCAGCTTACAGGATTCCATCAACCCTAAGCCCCTATCGGAGGGCATTGCCGAGGAGCACCCTCGACAATTGGCGCCGTCTGTGGGAAACATGTCGGCACAAGGCAGGTCATCGGCAGTATCAGTCACATCTGCGGCGTTCTTACTCGAGTCACCGACGCCATCAGATCCGGAAGACTCGATTCGCTGCGGATCCTTCGAGTTCGTACCACATCCCGAGACGCCGCACCCGAACCCTGCAGAATCGTGCGACGGCATGAACACCACTTTTGGTGGCGTCCACTTCATCATCGACTCCGGAGGCTTCCTTCGCCTCCCTAGGACAAGAGCGTCTGGCCCGAGGATGTCAGTTTCGGCAGGTGTCACTCCGGCAACAACCATGGAAGTTCCATCCAGAAACATGCAAGAAGGCAACCGAGGAAGTTTCGACCTCACAACGGGGCGAAGGAAAAGACGACGGGACTCGCGCCGTGAAGAGGAAGAACGTACGGCAACCCGCCCTCACCAGTTCGAACGAGGATGCCAGGACACGCAACCGATTCAGGGTCGCACTCGCTCACCGTATTTATCGGCTACAGAGCAGCTCGAGGCACCGTGCTACCTTCACTCTTACGTCGATCTGAAGGATGGTCGAGAAAAATCCAGTCACCTGCTAAGGAGCTGCCGACACTTCCTGGAGATTCGGCAGTTCTGTGACGACCTCAGAGCTGAAGCCATGTCAAGAGTTCACATAATGGAGAGAAGAGCAGGATCTTACGGTTATCCACCAGAACCATACGTACCAGAGCCATACGAGCCAGCAGAAGGAGACAAATATGTACCAACCGAAGTGTTCCCAGAGCCATGTGGGCAGGTCAACATGATCCATAAAACCAGCTTTTCAAAGAGGGAAATCAAAAAATTCTCACGAGAAGTGAAATATGCGAAAGTCGCTATGGTTGATACACCCGAATTCATCGACTGGTCAGAACAGAGCGTCTCCTTCAGCAGGGCGGATCATCCGAAGGCCGTCCCTAGACCAGGTCATGCAGCCCTTGTCCTTGAGGCGCAGATTGGGGGTACAATATGAGCAAAGTATTCATGGACGGAGGAAGTGGTTTGAACCTATTATTCACCAACACGGTGAAAGCAATGGGTTTAACAGTCGACATGCTAAGAGAGTCCGATACAAGATTCCATGGCATTATACCGACTCGACCCGCTTATTCCCTAGGCAAAACATCACTGGATGTAGTTTTTGGCACACCTAGCAACTTCAGGAAGGAAAAAATCGAGTTTGAAGCAGTCGACTGGGAATCTCAGTACCACGCCATCCTCGGCAGGCCTGCCTTTGCCAAATTTATGGCCGTACCTCATTACGCGTACCTGAAACTGAAGATGCCTGGCAACAATGGGACTCCAATAACTGTTCATGGAAGCTTTACCCGTTCAGACAATTGCGACAGAGAATTCCAGAAGATCGCCTCAAGGTTCGGAGCAAAGGAAGAACTCAACGATGTCGACGCCGTCACGGAATATACACAGCCACCAGCCGATAATCTAAACGTAAGGGCCGACGAATTTGACGCTGCGAAGGAAGCAAAGAAGCTGCAGGTGCACCCCACTAACCCGAAGAAGACGGTCAATACGTCAGCAGACCTTACTGATGCATAGGAAGGCGCGCTCATCGAGTTCCTCCATGAGCGGTGGGAGATATTTGCATGGGAACCATCCGACATGCCAGGTATCCCCAGGGAACTCGCTGAGTACGCCCTCAATGTTGACCCGACAGTCAAACCAGTACAACAGTCGATGCGCCGATTTTCTGAGCCGAAGAGAAGATCAATTGATGAAGAAGTTAGTCGACTTCGCAAGGCAGGATTCATTCGAGAGCTTAAGGAAGCTGAATGGGTGGCTAATCCCGTTATGGCGCCGAAAAAAGACACGACCGCTCTCCGCATGTGCATCGATTACACCAGCCTTAATAAGCACTGCCCAAAAGACCACTTCCCGCTGCCTCGAATAGACCAGATAGTCGACTCCACAGCTGGATGCGACCGTCTCTCCTTCCTGGATGCATACTCCGGGTATAACCAGATCAAGCTCAAGAAAGAAGACTAGGAGTTAATTGCGACCATCACCCCACACGGCGTTTTCTGTTACAACGTCACGACTTTCGGGTTGAAGAATGCAGGGGCAACTTATCAACGGTGCATGCAAGCTTGCCTTGGAGAACAGATCGGGAGGAACATCGAAGTCTACATCGACGATATTGTGGTAAAAACGAAACATGCCACCACCCTCATCGACGATTTACGGGAAACCTTCGACAACCTAGACAAGTACAAAATCAAGCTGAACCCGAAGAAATGCTTCTTCGGGGTGCCAGGGGGACAAGTACTCGGCTACTTCATCTCAGCTAGAGGAATAGAAGCTAGCCCTTTGAAGATCAAAGCTATTCTCGACATGGAGCCGCCAAAGAATGTGCACCAAGTGCAGCAGTTGGCAGGACGATTGGCAGCACTTAGCAGATTCATCGCCAAACTAGGGGAAAAAGCTTTGCCCTTCTACAACTTGATGAAAAAGTCAGAAAAATTCGAGTGGACAAAAGAGGAGCAGGAGTCTTTCGACAATCTGAAGAGAATCTTATCGACATCCCCAGTCCTCGTAACCCCTCGTGAGAAAGAAACACTGCTTATGTACATAGCTGCAACGGCCCAAGTCTTTAGCAGCGTTCTGGTCGTCGAACGAGAAGAAGCAGGGAGAGTTCACGGTGTACAGAGGCCTGTTTACTACCTCAGTGAAGTGCTTACAGCTGCAAGGCAGAGGTACCCCCATCATCAGAAGCTGGCATACGCAGTATGGAGGTCAGCTCGCAAGTTACGACACTATTTCACAGAGCACCCGATCATCGTCGTAAGCGAAGCACCATTGAAGAACATAATGACTAACCCAGAGGCCACGGGTCGAGTGTCTCAATGGGCCATCGAAATAGCACCACATGACATAACTTACGTTAATCGAACGGCGATAAAATCCCAAATCCTCCCAGATTTCATGGCAGATTGGATCCAGTCACAGACACCAGCAGCACCCGATATGTCGGGGTCATGGACAATGTACTTCGACAAGTCGAAACGGAGCACAGGCGCAGGGGCAGGGGTGGTACTAATATCACCACAGGGAGATAAGATGAAGTACATACTACGTATGAATTTCTCCCTGCCGACAAATAACGAGGCAGAGTACGAGGCGCTGTTACACTGAATGAAGATGGCGAGGGCATGTGGGGCAACTCGCCTGGAAATTTACGGAGACTCAAACCTGGTAGTACAACAGTCGATGAACCTATGTGACGCAGTCAGCGACAACATGATCGCTTACCGATAGTTGTACCAGAATATGGAAGCCAAATTTGAAGGGTGCGAACTTAAACATATCGGCAGAGCCAACAATGAGGAAGCCGACTCTCTGGCAAACATCGGGTCCACGTGCTCCCTCATTCCAGACGGAGTGTTTTACGAAGTGATCGCTCAGCGATCTATAAAAGAGAAAGCATCGGCACCACCAAATCCGTCGGCTGACGAATCGAAGACGAGCCCTGCTGTCCACAACTGGCGCGTGGTTGACGAGGGAGGAAATGGTGTAGCTTTCCTTCGTTCCCCGGCAACGGCGCCAGAAAATAGCTTGATGTCTACGGGAGCTTCTATTCTTGTAGACAGTGTTGGGCCTCCAAGAGCGAGAGGTTTGTAGAACAGCAGCAGTTTTCCCTTAAGTGGATCACCCAAGGTTTATCGAACTCGGGGAGGAAGAGGTCAAAGATATCCCTCTCATGCAACCCCGCAACCACAAAGCAAGAAGTCTCTTGTGTCCCCAACACACCTAATAGGTGCACTAGTTCGGCGAAGAGATAGTGAAATACAGGTGGTATAAATAAGTATGAGCAGTGGCAACGGTGCCGTGAAAATAGCTTGCCGGCGTGTAGTTGATGGTGGTAATATGGTAGCGATAGTAACGCAATAGAAACAAGTAAACAAGCAGCGATAGCGATATTTAGGAACAAGGCCTAGGGAATAGACTTTCACTAGTGGACACTCTCAACTTTGATCACATAACAGAATAGATAGATGCATACTCTACACTCTCTTGTTGGATGATGAACACATTGCGTAGGATTACAGGAACCCTCAATGCCGGAGTTAACAAGCTCCACAATTCAATGTTCATATTTAAATAACCTTAGAGTGCATGAAAGATCAACATGACTAAACCAAGTACTAACATAGCATGCACACTTTCACCTTCACACCATGTAGGAGGAATAGATCACATCAATACCATCATAGCAATAGTTAACTTCATAATCTACAAGAGATCATAATCATAGCCTACGCCAAGTACTAACACGGATGCACACACTCGTCACCATTACACCGTGCGGGAGGAATAAAACTACTTTAATAACATCACTAGAGTAGCACATAGATAAATTGTGATACAAAACACATTGCAATCATAAAGAGATATAAATAAGCACTTCACTATGCCATTCATAACGGTGAATAAGTACTCTGTGAAATATAGCCTAAGAGACCCACACGGTGCACACATTGTCACCTTTACACACTTGGGACAAGGAGTCTCCGGAGATCACATAAGTAAAATTCACTTGACTAGCATAATGACATCTAGATTACAAGCATCATCATATGAATCTCAATCATGTAAGGCAGCTCATGAGATTATTGTATTGAAGTACATAGGAGAGAGATGAACCACATAGCTACCGGTACAGCCCCGAGCCTCGATGGAGAACTACTCCCTCCTCATGGGAGACAGCAGCGTTGATGAAGATGGCGGTGGTGTCGATGGAGGAGCCTTCCGGGGGAACTTCCCCGCCCCGGCGGTGTGCCGGAACAGAGACTCCTGTCCCCCAGATCTTGGCTTCGCGATGGCGGCGGCTGTGGAAGGTTTCTCGTACCGTGGCTTTTTCGTCTCGAGGTTTTAGGTCCAGGGGCTTCTTATATGCGAAGAGGCGGCGTCAGAGGGTCAACGAGGCGGCGACACCATAGGGGGGCGCGGGCCACCCCTAGGCCGCGCCGGCCTATGGTCTCGTGTGCCTATGCCCCCTCTCTGGCGGTTCTCGGGTGTTCTGGATGCTTCCGGGCAAAATAGGATGCTGGGTCTTGATTTCGTCCGATTCCGAGAATATTTCCTTACTAGGATTTCTGGAACCAAAAACGACAGAAAACAGGAACCGGCCCTTCGGCATCTCGTCAATAGGTTAGTTCCGGAAAACGCATAAATATGACATATAATGTGTATAAAACATGTAGATATCATCAATAATGTGGCATGGAACATAAGAAATTATCGATACGTCGGAGACGTATCAGCATCCCCAAGCTTAGTTCCTGCTCGTCCCGAGCAGGTAAACGATAACAAAGATAATTTCTGGAGTGACATGCCATCATAAACTTGATCATACTATTGTAAACATATGTAATGAATGCAGCAATCCAAACAATGGTAATGACATGGGTAAACAACTGAATCATAAAGCAAAGACTTTTCATGAATAGTACTTCAAGACAAGCATCAATAAGTCTTGCATAAGAGTTAACTCATAAAGCAATAATTTAAAGTAAAGACATTGAAGCAACACAATGGAAGATTAAGTTTCAGCGGTTGCTTTCAACTTGTAACATGTATATCTCATGGATAATTGTCAACATAGAGTAATATAACAAGTGCAATATGCAAGTATGTAGGAATCAATGCACAGTTCACACAAGTGTTTGCTTCTTGAGGTGGAGAGAAATAGGTGAACTGACTCAACATAAAAGTAAAAAAGAATGGTCCTTCAAAGAGGAAAGCATCGATTGCTATATTTGTGCTAGAGCTTTTATTTTGAAAACATGAAACAATTTTGTCAACGGTAGTAATAAAGCATATGAGTTATGTAAATTATATCTTACAAGTTGCAAGTCTCATGCATAGTATACTAATAGTGCCCGCACCTTGTCCTAATTAGCTTGGACTACCGGATCTTTGCAATGCACATGTTTTAACCAAGTGTCACAATGGGGTACCTCCATGCCGCCTGTACAAAGGTCTAAGGAGAAAGCTCGCATTTTGGATTTCTCGCTTTTGATTATTCTCAACTTAGACATCCATACCGGGACAACATGGACAACAGATAATGGACTCCTCTTTAATGCATAAGCATGTGGCAACAATTATTATTCTCATATGAGATTGAGGATATATGTCCAAAACTGAAACTTCCACCATGAATCATGGCTTTAGTTAGCGGCCCAATGTTCTTCTCTAACAATATGCATGCTCCAACCATTAAGGTGGTAGATCTCTCTTACTTCGGACAAGACGGACATGCATAGCAACTCACATGATATTCAACAAAGAATAGTTGATGGCGTCCCTAGAAACATGGTTATCGCACAACAAGCAACTTAATAAGAGATAAAGTGCATAAGTACATATTCAATACCACAATAGTTTTTAAGCTATTTGTCCCATGAGCTATATATTGCAAAGGTGAATGATGGAATTTTAAAGGTAGCACTCAAGCAATTTACTTTGGAATGGCGGATAAATACCATGTAGTAGGTAGGTATGGTGGACACAAATGGCATAGTGGTTGGCTCAAGTATTTTGGATGCATGAGAAGTATTCCCTCTCGATACAAGGTTTAGGCTAGCAAGGTTATTTGAAACAAACACAAGGATGAACGGTGCAGCAAAACTCACATAAAAGAGATATTGTAAACATTATAAGACTCTACACCGTCTTCCTTGTTGTTCAAAACTCAATACTAGAAATTATCTAGACTCTAGAGAAACCACTCATGCAAACCAAATTTTAACAAGCTCTATGTATTTCTTCACTAATAGGTGCAAAGTATATGATGCAAGAGCTTAAACATGAGCACAACAATTGCCAAGTATCAAGTTATTCAAGACATCATACCAGCTTACTACATATAGCATTTTCCGTTTCCAACCATATAACAATTAACGAAGCAGTTTCATCCTTCGCCATAAAAATTAAAAGCTAAGAACACATGTGTTCATACGAACCAGCGGAGCGTGTCTCTCTCCCACACAATCATTTATTCAAACAAAAACAAAAACAAGAAACATGCATACGCTCCAAGTAAAGTACATAAGATGTGACCGAATAAAAATATAGTTTCAAGAGAAGGAATCTGATAATTTGTCGATGAAGAAGGGGATGCCTTGGGCATCCCCAAGCTTAGATGCTTGAGTCTTCTTGAAATATGCAGGGATGAACCACCGGGGCATCCCCAAGCTTAGAGCTTTTACTCTCCTTGATCATAGTATATCATCCTCCTCTCTTGACCCTTGAAAACTTCCTTCACACCAAACTCGAAACAAACTCATTAAAGGGTTAGTGCATAATCAAAAACTCACATGTTCAGAGGTGACACAATCATTCTTAACACTTCTGGACATTGCCCAAAGCTACTGGAAGTCAATGAAACAAAGAAATCCATCCCACATAGCAAAAGAAGCAATGCGAAATAAAAGGCAGAATCTATCAAAACAGAACAGTCCGTAAAGACGAATTTTAAAAGGGCACCAGACTTGCTCAAATGAAAATGCCCAAATTGAATGAAAGTTGCGTACATATCTGAGGATCACTCACGTAAATTGGCTTAATTTTCTGAGTTACCTACAGAGAATTAGACCCAGATTCGTGACAGCAAAGAAATCTGTTTCTGCAGTAATCCAAATCTAGTATTCACTTTACTATCAAAGACTTTACTTGGCACAACAAAACACAAAACTAAGATAAGGAGAGGTTGCTACAGTAGTAAACAACTTCCAAGACACAAATATAAAACAAAGTACTGTAGCAAAATAACACATGGGTTATCTCCCAAGAAGTTCTTTCTTTATAGCCATTAAGATGGGCTCAGCAGTTTTAATGATGCACTCACAAGAAATAGTACTTGAAGCAAAAGAGAGCATCAAAAGGCAAATTCAAAACACATTTAAGTCTAACATGCTTCCTATGCATAGGAATCTTGTAAATAAACAAGTTCATGAAGAGCAAAGTAACAAGCGTAGGAAGATAAAACAAGTGTAGCTTCAAAAATTTCAGCACATAGAGAGGCATTTTAGTAACATGAAAATTTCTACAACCATATTTTCCTCTCTCATAATAACTTTCAGTAGCATCATGAGCAAACTCAACAATATAACTATCACATAAAGCATTCTTATCATGAGTCTCATGCATAAAATTATTACTCTCCACATAGGCATAATCAATTTTATTAGTTATAGTGGGAGCAAATTCAACAAAGTAGCTATCATTATTATTCTCATCAAGTGTAGGAGGCATAGTATAATCACATAAAAATTTACTCTCCATAGTAGGTGGCAACAAAAGACCACTATCATTATAATCATCATAAATAGGAGGCAAATTATCATCAAAGAAAATTTTCTCCTCAATGCTTGGGGGACTAAAAAGATCATGAAAACCAGCTTCCCCAAGCTTAGAACTTTCTATATCATTATCAACAATGGTGTTCAAAGCGTTCATACTAATATTACTACCAGCATGCAAATAAGATTTCATAGGTTTTTTAATTTTCGCATCAAACAATCCATGTTTTAAATCAGGAAATAGAATAAGAAGCTCATTCTTGTCCATTATGCCAAACTAGTGTAAACAAGAAACAAAAAGATGCAATTGCAGGATCTAAAGGAAATAGCTTCGAGTACTTACAACGGCGAAAATAGCTTAGTAGCCGAGATCCGGAGTGTGAGTACCTTTTACCTTTCCTCCCCGGCAACGGCGCCAGAAAATAGCTTGCTGTCCACAACTGGCGCGTGGTTGACGAGGGAGGAAATGGTGTAGGTTTCCTTCGTTCCCCGGCAACGGCGCTAGAAAATAGCTTGATGTCTACGGGAGCTTCTATTCTTGTAGACAGTGTTGGGCCTCCAAGAGCAGAGGTTTGTAGAACAACAGCAGTTTTCCCTTAAGTGGATCACCCAAGGTTTATCGAACTCAGGGAGGAAGAGGTCAAAGATATCCCTCTCATGCAACCCCGCAACCACAAAGCAAGAAGTCTCTTGTGTCCCCAACACACCTAATAGGTGCACTAGTTCGGCGAAGAGATAGTGAAATACAGGTGGTATAAATAAGTATGAGCAAGTGGCAACGGTGCCGGAAAATAGCTTGTCGGCGTGTAGTTGATGGTGGTAATATGGTAGCAGTAGTAACGCAAGAAAACAAGAAACAAGCAAGCGATAGCGATATTTAGGAACAAGGCCTAGGGAATAGACTTTCACTAGTGGACACTCTCAACTTTGATCACATAACGTAATAGATAGATGCATACTCTACACTCTCTTGTTGGATGATGAACACATTGCGTAGGATTACACGAACCCTCAATGCCGGAGTTAACAAGCTCCACAATTCAATGTTCATATTTAAATAACCTTAGAGTGCATGAAAGATCAACACGACTAAACCAAGTACTAACATAGCATGCACACTGTCACCTTCACACCATGTAGGAGGAATAGATCACATCAATACCATCATAGCAATAGTTATCTTCATAATCTACAAGAGATCATAATCATAGCCTACGCCAAGTACTAACACGGATGCACACACTGTCACCATTACACCGTGCAGGAGGAATAAAACTACTTTAATAACATCACTAGAGTAGCACATAGATAAATTGTGATACAAAACACATTGCAATCATAAAGAGATATAAATAAGCACTTCACTATGTCATTCATAACAGTGAATAAGTATTATGTGAAATATAGCCTAAGAGACCCACACCGTGCACACACTGTCACCTTTACACACGTGGGACAAGGAGTCTCCGGAGATCACATAAGTAAAATTCACTTGACTAGCATAATGACATCTAGATTACAAGCATCATCATATGAATCTCAATCATGTAAGGCAGCTCATGAGATTATTGTATTGAAGTACATAGGAGAGAGATGAACCACATAGCTACCGGTACAGCCCCAAGCCTCGATGGAGAACTACTCCCTCCTCATGGGAGACATCAGCGTTGATGAAGATGGCGGTGGTGTCGATGGAGGAGCCTTCCGGGGGCACTTCCCCGCCCCGGCGGTGTGCCGGAACAGAGACTCCTGTCCCCCAGATCTTGGCTTCGCGATGGCGGCGGCTCTGGAAGGTTTCTCGTACCGTGGCTTTTTCGTCTCGAGGTTTTGGGTCCAGGGGCTTCTTATAGGCGAAGAGGCGGCGTCAGAGGGTCAACGAGGCGGCGACACCATAGGGGGGCGCGGGCCACCCCCAGGCCGCGCCGGCCTATGGTCTCGTGGGCCCGTGCCCCCTCTCCGGCGGTTCTCGGGTGTTCCGGATGCTTCCGGGCAAAATAGGATGCTCGGGTCTTGATTTCGTCCGATTCCGAGAATATTTCCTTACTAGGATTTCCGGAACCAAAAACAGCAGAAAACGAGAACCGGCCCTTCGGCATCTCGTCAATAGGTTAGTTCCGGAAAACGCATAAATATGACATATAATGTGTATAAAACATGTAGATATCATCATAAATGTGGCATGGAACATAAGAAATTATCGATACGTCGGAGACGTATCAAGCCCGTAGTAAACTGCCGAAGAATCTCCAACTCCGCTTGCTGAACAAGTCCTCCTCCTTGAGCCACTATGGACCAAACCATTCCTAACATATCTAACAAAGCAGGAGTTGCCGGAGGATCCAGTAGAAGCAAGACGAGTCGTCAGACGGTCACAAGCCTTCACCTTGGTGAACGGTGAACTCTACAAGCGCAGCATTTCTGGTATTTTCCAAAGGTGTATTGCCATTGACGATGGAAAAGCACTGTTGCGCGAGATACACGAAGGAACTTGCGGACACCACGCAGGAAGCAGGGCCCTTGTGGCGAAAGCCTTCAGGACGGGATTTTACTGGCCAACGGCGGCATCGGATGCTCGAGATCTAGTCATGAAGTGCGACCCCTGCCAGCGTTTTTCACCAAAACCGCACGCCCCTGCGACAGATCTGATGACAATACCTCTGGCGTGGCCCTTCGCTCAATGGGGACTCGACCAAGTTGGACCACTGCCAAGGTCATCACCTGGAGGACACACGTACCTACTGGTCGCAGTCGACAAATTCACCAAGTGGATCGAGGCAGTACCGGTACGAAACCGTAAAAGCTGAAACAGCAGTTCAATTCTTCAGGGGAATAACCTGTCGATTTGGTATGCCTCACAGTATCGTCACAGACAACGGAACTAACTTTTACTCCAAAGAGTTTCAAAAATTCTGTGATGACGGAGGAATCAAACTGAAATTTGCATCAGTGGCCCACCCACAGACCAACGGCCAGGTGGAAAGGATCAATGGTCTAATAGGGGACGGCCTCAAAAAACGCCTTACGAGTGCGGCTAGAGCTTGGGTCGAAGAGTTACCGTCTGTACTTTGGAGCTTGTGTACCACACCTAACAGGTCGACTCAATACACCCCGTTTTTCTTGGTACATGGAGCTGAAGCAGTTCTGCCAGCCGACGTTCGGTTCGAAGCTCCTCGAGTGACAGCATACACAGAATCCTCTTCCAACATCGCGCTGCAGGATGCTGTAGACCTCCTCGACGAAGCTCGAGACATTGCTTTGGCAAGAACTACGGTATACCAGCAGGCGCTGAGAAATTATCACAGCCGACGAATACGCAGTCAAAGTTTTAATGTTGGAGATATGGTACTACGGCTGAAGCAAGAGAGACCCTTGAAACTCGAGTCTCCATGGGAAGGACCATACATCGTCACTGAAGTGATACCAGGAGGAGCATATCGGCTCAAAAATCCAACTTCGGGAAAAGACGTCAGGAATCCATGGAACATTGCACAGCTGCGACGGTACTATACATAGGACACAATTGTTTTCTACTTAACAGCCTTTAAGGTCGCTTTTGCATTATGAATAAAATTCTAATCAGATTTTCCACCCCCTTTTTCTTGATCCAGGCCTCATCATCCGAATAAATCGTTCGGGGCCCCTGTCGTTGGCTCTTACTCCCATCGGGAGCGCTGGCCAAAAACATCCTCGCACAGTGTCGTTAATTAAATACTCTCAACGAGAGCTAAGGTTAATGACACACAACACAACCAATCCAAGCCTCGAGAGAATACGCGAGTGCTGCAGTCGATTACATTATCATAAAATAAGGCTCAAACCGGTGCACCGTGTGATGAAGCCAAGCGTCTAATTCCCTCGATTAAGTCAATGGGTATCGCTCTTACAAAACTTACATATCGATTTCGTAATAAAATTGCAAATTACAACGAAGTCGTCAGGAGAGCAGGTTGAATTGATCACTCAGCCGCCCTCGACAATGAATTACGAATCGAAATAACAAATCCACCAAGATTACATGATGTGCAACGCACACGTTGAATTTACATAAAACAACCTTGTGCAGGTACAAAAGATATTACATTCACGACGGCGCTCCTTGGTTCCCTTGGGCCCTCAGATCTCTCTCAACACCTGTCTCCATCCGCGAGATGATGGTATATGCAGGACCTCTAGCGATATCATAATATTGACCTAAACTTCTCTCGGTGTTCGCAATGGCCTTCAAGTCTAAAGATGGATGACATGCCAATACTGAAGCAAAGGCGAGTTCAGCACCAGCCAAGAGTTCTTTCCGCACCAGCAGTCGAATCCTTTCCGGAGATTTGAATCGAGTGAACAAAGCCGATAGAGTTTCGGGTGCTTGATCCAGAGGGAACAAAGTCTTCCAAACCATCGTAAGATGAGCATGGAATTCATCAAAGTAGTAGTGCACTTTCTCTGCCCGATGCTCGAACTTCGCCACGATAACAGCCTTCGGACGATGCAACCATAAATCGTGTTTCGGGTGAGCAACATCAGTCCGCCTCGACCTTTTCATGGATCTTCTTGTTCTCCTCAGATTTATCTGAAGATACGACTGAAAGGGAACGAATATCAGTCAAGGGAACATCCAGGCTACGTCAGAAATCAAAAGAAGGGTTGGCACTTACAGCCCAAACTTTCGGTAGCAACATGAAGAACGATCGAGAGCATGTTGTTCAATGGCAGTTGCTATTTCACTCTTCTTCTTCAACAACGCTGCCATCGCGTGAAGGGAGGTAATATCTTTGTTCAGACGAGACACTTGGTCGCGTAAAGAACGAATGAGGCCAGATTCATTGCTAGCCGAAGAATTTGAAAAAGGTTCGACGCGGGAAGAAGATGAAGGGATCTACAGTACAACTTTCAGATCAGAATAGCACTAGCATAAATCTCCCACCGGGAGCACTGGAGTGTATATGTTACATTCAAAAGATTGTTCAGACTAACTACAGAGCCAAAATACAATAGGATCAAGTCAAACTGCATCAGGTCTTAATTACAATCAATAAAGCAAGCATTCAAAGAAGTGCCGACGACAAGCCAGGGGCAGCTTCAGGTGCAGATTTGGACTGGGCTTCATCAACCAATTTGAGGAGCTGGTTAGCGCATGCCACCGCTGATCGTTTGAAGGGTTCAAGGTCAACTAGGAGATTGTCGTCGTCCACATGCAATGCCTTGGACAACTTCTCTAAATCAGACCCCATCCCATGACCCATCAGCAGCTGGAAAGTAAGAACCGCCCCAAACAAGCGGTTACGGCGTTTCAATACCTCCACAGGCTCAGAAGAGTCGACGAGGAAAGTATCCGCCATCTCGCCGAGAGTCTTGTCCTGCGTCACCTTTGGGAAAATCATCGAGTACAGCCTCGACAATGCTCCTTTAGTCTTCTGCAGAAGCCCAAGAACTTGGACGTTGGACTCAGCGGCGAGAGAAAGGGCGTCAGACGTAGAGTCCTCCCGAAGCATGCGCGCCCGAGTAATGGTTATATCGGCAGCCTCTGAAAAGAGGATAGATCAGTAACTCAAAAGGAAATACTACAAAATCGAGCCATGTGTCAAGGATTTTACCCAATAAATTGGTGATAGACTCACGAAGGACGCCTTCCTTCTCGTCGGCTGCGGATGCAGCTTTGCGCTTGGCATCATGCTCATCTTTCATCTGTCGCTTCAGCTTCTTCAACTCCTCTTTCAACAAGACATTTTCGTTCTTGGCATCGGTGGCAAGCCTGTTGGCCTCCAGCACCTGATCAGCCGAAGTTTTAACGGTCTTCCGAAGCTGAGTGTTTTCAGATTCTAGTCGAGTAAACTGCTCGGCAAAGTCTACCACCGCATCGATTGTGGCATAAATCGGCTGCAGCAAAGGAAACCAAGAAAATTCAGTTGGATGAAAAAGCTTTGCGAGGCAAGAAAGAAATCAAGACAAATAAAATACTTACGTGATCGCAGCCAACCGATGAGGTGGGAACATCGCCATAAGGGATAACCTTCGGCACTGGAATCTTCTACACAGCCGTTCGCGGGGGCGGCGTCGAGTTGGCGGGGGAAGGATTCGGCTCCTTAGCTGATATCGACCTCCCGAAGGATAATTTGGTCCTCTTCGCGAGAGGAACATCATCATCATCATCAGAGCTACTTAAGAAGAGTGCACAATTAGCGTACGAAGCAATAAAGAATAAGTCAAAGAAGGGGTATAGATGCTCACAGGTCCAGGTCATCTTCAGCAGCAAAAAAACCTGTCGAACTTTTCTTGACAGGAGAAGGCGAAGCAGTTCCAACGGCATCATTATCCTGTCCGCTAGGACTTGATTCAGCCGTTGTAATAAAATCATCGTTTACCTGCTTACGTCGCCTGCTCCTGATGAAGGCATCATCCTAGGCAGCCTCTTCCTCTTGGGCATCACTGTCCTCAAGGGCATGATGGACGTCCTCGGTCTCCTCGGAGTCGTCATCGTCATCCTATGGCTCCACACCACTTTCAGGCGTAGGAGGATAGCACTGAGCAACAGCAGGAGCCTGTCGGGAGAAGAAAGTTTGTAAAGCACAACGAAGGAAGAAACAACAAACAACGAACAATAAACAGCAAAGAATTACCTCAATCGGAAGATGGTGTAGATCATAAGGGGGACGAGCCGATGTCAAGAAAATGTTGTCCTTCATACTGAGGCATGTCAAACGGCGGACTTCATCTCGGAGTTCGTCAGCCGAAAGGTCGGCAGAGCTGACCCTAGACTTGTTGCCCTTGCCAGTATAAAGCCACAATTGGTGGGGTCGAGACAATAGCGGCTGCACTCGACGTTGTAGGAACACTGAGACTACCTCAGTGCCGCACATCGTCAAGCCTCCCGTATTCTTCAGAACGACGACCTGGTCGAACAGTCTGTCAGCTATCACTCTTTCTTCGGGAGAAAGGGCGTTTCGCCAGGACTTCTTCGGCTGAGCTATTAGTTTATCTTCGAAAGGAGGGAGATTCGAGCGCCACCCAAGCACCAAAGGGTCTCGCAGATAGAACCATTTGTTGCGCCAGCCTTGGACGGATTCCTTCATCGGGTAGTCGCGATAATCGACTTCCTTTCTGACAACAAAGCCAACGCCACCTACGACGGGGGGGGGGCATTGCTGTCGTTGTGACGCTTAACATAGAAGATCTTCCTCCAAAGACCCCAGTGGGGGTCAATGCCAAGGAAAGCTTCACAAACAGTGATAAAGATAGAAAGATGGAGAATGGAGTTAGGGGTCAGCTGCCAGAGCTGAATCCCGTAGAAGAAAAGAAGGGAACGGAGAAACTCGTGGGCAGGAAGAGAAAGACCACGGAACAAGAAAGCAGTGAACATGACGGTGAAGCCCTTCGGAGGCTTTGGGCGAGAAACGGCACCTGGAAGGCGGATGTCATCCTCAGATGAGGAGATAAGGCCGAGGGCTCGCAGCTTGTTCACATCACGATTGGAAATGGCGGAGGCGCTCCAGTCACGGCTGACTTTGGCCGCATCTGAGGCGCTGGCGCCCTTCTTCTTGCCCATGGCGCGTGAAGCTCTTGAGGGAAGAACAGAGGTGACAGGAAAGGACGGGCGAGAAGATGAGCAAGTGGGAGGCGTAAAAAGTAAAAGCGAGGAAGCCCCCTATTTATGCCGTAAAAATTTAAGCAAGATCGTGGCCATAACTTCACAGGCATCGTGGGAAGTGGATCAGATCTGGCTGTACACGTGGCGTTTAAGAGAAGAACGGAACCGGCGGCCCATTATTCCCACGACGCGCGAAAATCGAGGAGACGCCTCGGCCGGTGCGCGTGCGCTGGTCGCTCCCTAAAAACTGCTCGCGCGGAACTAGGATGGGCCCGTCAGGTCAAGTCTTGTCAATCACACCACATCAGAAATACGTCATCAATGACATCATGAACGCTGTCAAGAGCAGTCGAAGGAAAATAAAGAATCATCGGATGTTCGGACTTGAGTCTGCACCTGGTCACAAGTGCTCGTGTCCAGACTCGGGGGCTACTCCCATCGGGAGCGCTTGACACGCACCGATAAAATGAGCACTCGAAGATATTCCTGTGAAGAAATATTTGGAGAAAAGGATGAAAGAGTCTGCACCCGGTTACAAGCGCCCGTGTTCATACTCGGGGGCTACTCCCATTGGGAGCGCCGGACGCGCACCCGATAGAACTTTTTTTTGAACTCCAGGATCATGCCCGGGGACTTGATTCTGTGTAGGGTGACGTTGTTTTGCCATCGGCAGTTAACCAGCAAAAGTTGGGCACGTTACTTATTATCCCTTACGCATGGAAAACTTATCGAAGAAAACAAGCATTGGTACAAATGTATCAGATGACCCATGAAGACTTGTAGCAGAACTTCGACAGAGGAGACGTTCGAGTGGCACAACTTGAGTCTACGCACGGATTGCAAGCATCCGTACCTAGACTCGGGGGCTACTCCCTGATGCGTGCAGTTGACACACGTCCGTTGGGAACCCCAAGAGGAAGGTCTGATGCGTACAGTAGCAAGTTTTCCCTCGCAAGAAACCAAGGTTATCGAACCAAGTAGGAGTCAAGGAACACGTGAAGGTTGTTGGTGACGGAGTGTAGTGCGACGCAACACAAGGGATTCCGGCGCCAACGTGGAACCTGCACAACACAATCAAAGTACTTTGCCCCAACGTAACAGTGAGGTTGTCAATCTCACCGGCTTGCTGAAAACAAAGGATTAACCGTATAGTGTGGAAGATGATATTTGTTTGCGAAGAACAGTAAAGAACAAGTATTGCAGTAGATTGAATTTCAGATGTAAAGAATGGACCGGGGTCCACAGTTCACTAGTGGTGTCTCTCCCATAAGATAAATAGCATGTTGGGTGAACAAATTACAGTTGGGCAATTGACAAATAAAGAAGGCATAACAATGCACATACATATATCATGATGAGTACTATGAGATTTAATCGGGGCATTACGACAAAGTACATAGACCGCTGTCCAAGCATGCATCTATGCCTAAAAAGTCCACTTTCAGAGTTATCATCCGAACCCCTTCCAGTATTAAGTTGCAAACAACAGACAATTGCATTAAGTATGGTGCGTAATGTAATCAACACAAATATCCTTAGACAAAGCATTGATGTTTTATCCCTAGTGGCAACAAGCACATCCACAACCTTAGAACTTTCCGTCACTCGTCCCGCATTCAATGGAGGCATGAACCCACTATCGAGCATAAATACTCCCTCTTGGAGTTACAAGTATCAACTTGGCCAGAGCCTCTACTAGCAACGGAGAGCATGCAAGAACATAAACAACATATATGATAGATTGATAATCAACTTGACATAGTATTCAATATTAATCGGATCCCAACAAACACAACATGTAGCATTACAAATAGATGATCTTGATCATGATAGGCAGCTCACAAGATCTAACATGATAGCACAATGAGGAGAAGACAACCATCTAGCTACTGCTATGGACCCATAGTCCAGGGGTGAACTACTCACACATCAATCCGGTGGCGATCATGGCGATGAAGAGCCCTCCGGGAGATGATTCCCCTCTCCGGCAGGGTGTCGGAGGCGATCTCCTGAATCCCCCGAGATGGGATTGGCGGCGGCTGCGTCTCTGGAAGGTTTTCCGTATCGTGGCTCTCGGTACAGGGGGTTTCGCGATGAAGGCTTTAAGTAGGCGGAAGGGTAGGTTTAGGGGCGGCACGAGGGCCCCACACACCAGGGCGGCGCGGGCCCCCTTAGGCCGTGCGGCCCTAGTGTGGCGGCGCCTCGTCGCCCCACTTCGTAATCCTTTCGGTCTTCTGGAAGCTTCGTGGAAAAATAAGACCCTGAGCGTTGATTTCGTCCAATTCCGAGAATATTTCCTTACTAGGATTTCTGAAACCAAAAATAGCGTAAAACAAAGAATCGGCTCTTCGGCATCTCATCAATAGGTTAGTGCCGGAAAATGCATAATAATGACATATAATGTGTATAAAACATGTGAGTATCATCATAAAAGTAGCATGGAACATAAGAAATTATGGATACGTTTGAGACGTATCAAGCATCCCCAAGCTTAGTTCCTACTCGCCGTCGAGTAGGTAAACGATAACAAGGATAATTTCTGAAATGACATGCTATCATAATCTTGATCAATACTATTGTAAAGCATATGAGATGAATGCAACGATTCGAAGCAATGGTAAAGACAATAAGTAAACAACTGAATCATATAGCAAAGACTTTTCATTAATAGTACTTTCAAGACAAGCATCAATAAGACTTGCATAACAGTTAACTCATAAAGCAATAGATTCTTAGTAGAAAGCTTTGAAGCAACACAAAGGAAGATATAAGTTTCAGCGGTTGCTTTCAACTTCAACATGTTTATCTCATGGATAATTGTCAACATAAAGCAATATAACAAGTGCAATAGGTAGATATGTAAGAATCAATGCACACAATTTACAGAAGTGTTTGCTTCTAAGATAGAAAGAAGTAGGTAAA
Source organism: Lolium rigidum (assembly GCF_022539505.1). Classification (NCBI taxonomy): domain Eukaryota; kingdom Viridiplantae; phylum Streptophyta; class Magnoliopsida; order Poales; family Poaceae; genus Lolium; species Lolium rigidum. The sequence continues at coordinate 69,931,667 of NC_061513.1, read as the reverse complement.
CTGACTCAACATAAAGTAAAAGAATGGCCCTTCGCAGAGGGAAGCATGGATTACTATTTTTGTGCTAGAGCTTTTCATTGTGAAAACATAGAAATTTTTTTGTCAACGGTAGTAATAAATCATATGTGTTATGTATAAGACATCCTATAAGTTGCAAGCCTCATGCATAGAATATATACTAATAGTGCCCGCACCTTGTCCTAATTAGCTTGGATTAACACGGATTATCATTGCATAATATATGTTTGAACCAAGTGTCACAAAGGGGTACCTCTATGCCGCCTGTATAGAGGTCTAAGGAGAAAGTTCGCATTGGATTTCTCGCTTTTGATTATTCTCAACTTAGACATCCATACCGGGACAACATAGAAAACAGATAATGGACTCCTCTTTTAATGCTTAAGCATTCAACAACATGTAATATTCTCATAAGAGATTGAGGATTTGTGTCCAAACTGAAACTTCCACCATGATTCATGTCTTTAGTTAGCGGCCCAATATTCTTCTCTAACAATATGCATACTCAAACCATTTGATCATGAAAATCGCCCTTACTTCAGACAAGACGAACATGCATAGCAACTCACATGATATTCAACAAAGGTAAAAGTTGATGGCGTCCCCGAAACATGGTTACCGCTCAATAAGCAACTTATTAAGAAATAAGATACATAAGTACATATTCTTCACCACAATAGTTTTTAAGGCTATTTTCCCATGAGCTATATATTGCAAAGGCAAAGAATAGAATTATTAAAGGTAGCACTCAAGTAATGTACTTTGGAATGGCAGAGAAATACCATGTAGTAGGTTGGTATGGTGGACACAAATGGCATAGTTTTTGGCTCAAGGATTTGGATGCACGAGAAGTAATCCCTCTCAATACAAGGCTTAGGCTAGCAAGGTTGTTTGAAGCAAACTCAAGTATAAACGGTACAGACAAAGCTTACATAAGAACATATTGCAAGCATTATAAGACTTTACATCGTCTCCTTGTTGTTCAAACACCTTAACCAGAAAATATCTAGACTCTAGAGACCAATCATGCAAACCAAATTTTAACAAGCTCTATGTAGTTCTTCATTAATAGGTGCAAATTACATGATGCAAGAGCTTAAACATGATCTATATGAGCACAACAATTGCCAAGTATCAAATTATTCAAGACATTATACCAATTTTACCACATGCAGCATTTTCCGTTTCCAACCATATAACAATGAACGAAACAGTTTCAACCTTCGCCATGAACATTAAAGATAACACTAAGAACCCATGTGTTCATATGCAACAGCGGAGCGTGTCTCTCTCCCACATAAAGAATGCTAGTATCCGATTTTGTTCAAACAAAAACGAAAACAAACAGACGCTCCAAGTAGAGTACATAAGATGTGATCGAATAAAAATATAGTTTCACTAGAGGTGACTCGATAAGTTGTCGATGAAGAAGGGGATGTCTTGGGCATCCCCAAGCTTAGATGCTTGAGTCTTCTTGAAATATGCAGGGATGAACCACGGGGGCATCCCCAAGCTTAGACTTTTCACTCTTCTTGATCATATTGTATCATCCTCCTATCTTGACCCTTGAAAACTTCCTCCACATCAAACTCAAAACAAACTCATTAGAGGGTTAGTGCATAATCGAAAATTCATATATTCAGAGGTGACATAATCATTCTTAACACTTCTGGACATTGCACAAAGCTACTGAAAGTTAATGGAACAAAGAAATCCATCAAACATAGCGAAACAGGCAATGCGAAATAAAAGGCAGAATCTGTCAAAACAGAACAGTCCGTAAAGACGAATTTTTGTGGGGCACTTAACTTGCTCAGATGAAAATGCTCAAATTGAATGAAAGTTGCATACATATCTGAGGATCACGCACGTAAATTGGCAATTTTTTCTAAATTTCCTATAGAAGGGGCTGCTCAATTTCGTGACAGTAAGAAATCTGTTTCTGCGCAGTAATCCAAATCTAGTATCAACATTACTATCAAAGACTTTACTTGGCACAACAATGCAATAAAATAAAGATAAGGAGAGGTTGCTACAGTAGTAACAACTTCCAAGACTCAAATATAAAAAAAAGTTCTGTAGTAAAATAATGTGTTGTCTCCCATAAGCGCTTTTCTTTAATGCCTTTCAGCTAGGCGCAGAAAGTGTGAATCAAGTATTATCAAGAGATGAAGCATCGACATCATAATTTGTTCTAATAATAGAATCATAAGGTAACTTCATTCTTTTTCTAGGGAAGTGTTCCATACCTTTCTTGAGAGGAACTTGATACTTAATAGTACCTTCCTTCATATCAATAGTAGCACCAACGGTTCGAAGAAAAGGTCTTCCCAATATAATGGGACAAGATGCATTGCATTCAATATCCAAGACAACAAAATCAACGGGGACAAGGTTATTGTTAACCGTAATGCGAACATTATCAATCCTCCCCAAAGGTTTCTTTATAGCATTATCAGCAAGATTAACATCCAAATAACAATTTTTCAATGGTGGCAAGTGATGCATATCATAGATTTTCTTAGGCATAACAGAAATACTTGCACCAAGGTCACATAAAGCATTACAATCAGAATCATTGACCCTCATCTTAATGATGGGCTCCCAACCATCTTCTAACTTCCTAGGAATAGAAGTCTCAAGTTTTAGTTTATCTTCTCTAGCTTTTATGAGAGCATTTGTAATATGTTTTGTAAAGGCCAAATTTATAGCACTAGCATTGGGACTTTTAGCAAGTTTTTGTAAGAACTTTATAACTTCAGAGATATGACAATCATCAAAATCTAAACCATTATGATCTACAGCAATGGAATCATTGTAACACCCCATTTTTCAGAACCAGCATATTTTCCAAACAAGTTAAAATTTTGAGCCAACAAAAACTTTTGATAAGCACTTGTGTTTGAGTGTAGGTTAGATTTTTGCTTAACTTAACTCAACTACCTCCTTTTTGGTATGATTTGTGTGTCACCCCACTATGAACTAGACAAGCACACCCCTTCTTTTTGTTTTCAAGGTTGAACTTTTTAATTTATTTAACACCACCTCTGATGCACCTCACCCCTCAAAACCCTAACCCTAGCTTGGTGAGCAACACTTCTGGATAAGAGGGAACACTTTCCCCTCTTCTCTACACCACCACCAGACCACCTAGGGTTACATCACCAACACCACCATCACCTTATTTTGTTTTCTCCAAATCTTTCTACACATGTGCACATGCACTTGGTCACACTTTGGCACATGCACATGGCATGGCCCCCTCTCTTTTTCACCCCTGCCCCTTTTTCCTCATCTCTCTCTTCTCTCTTTGGTTTTGGCCGAGAGACAAGAGGGGGAACTTCCCCTCTCTTTTTCCCTTCTCTCTTCCCTCTCTTTTTCCTCCCTGGTTTGGGCCGTGGACAACACCACCCCTCCCTCTTTTGCCCTGGCCCAGCCCTACCTCGCACCACCCCCTCTCTTTTGGCCCAAAACGCCACCAAGCACTCCCTCCCGCGCCAAAACCCTAGCCACTAAACGCACGCGCGCCACGCCGGCCGAGCGACATGATGGCTCGACGCCTCGCTCGACGCGCCATCAGCCTCGCCTGCCGTGCGCCCCCTCGTTTCTCTCCCCTGCTGACCCACCAGGGCGACGTCACCGTGGGGCCAGCGCGTGACGCCAGCCCTCGCGCGCCCGTTGGCCGTCGCCACCGCCCCTCCCACTACCCGCGCCCCTCTCTGCCTATAAAACCCCCCCCCAGCGCCACCACTCCCTCTTCAGCTCCCCACCACAGCGCCGTTAGGCTGCCCCACTCCACCACTGGCTGCTCGAGCGGCAGCAGAGCCGTTGCCGTCGCCTCGCCGAGACGCTCACCGCGATCACCGCACGGGTGACGCGCAGGAGGTCGTCACCACGGCGCCAACGCCACTCCCCGCCCTGATCTCCTTCACCCACGCCACCCCCTGCGTCTCCTGACCCTGGCCCTCTTTTCTTCTCTCCAGGAACACCGCGGACGCCGCCGCTCTCGACGCTCCGACGCCGTCCGTGACGCGCGACGACGCCGAGCGAGGAGGAGCAGCAGCCCCTGGACGCCGCCAGCACGCGCACGAGCAGCACACCCCCGCCGCCGACTCATCTGCACCGAACCACGCCACCGCCAGCCGCCGGTAAGCCCCTGGCCGCTCCCTTTCTTCTGCCGCGCCGGCGAGCGCCCCGGACGTCGACGACGCGCCAGATCTGGGCCGTCGGATCCAGATCGGGCGGCCGCATGGCGCATGCACGGCCACGACGGCGTGCATGGCCACGTTGGCCTGCCTGGCCCGCCACGGGCCCCGGCCCTTTTCTTTTCCTTTTTATTTTTCTTCACCAGCCACCGGAGAGCCCCACTGGGCCGGCCCATTTGCACAGCACCGCACGGCCCAGGGCGTTCCCGCCCTTTTAATTGTTTGAAAATTTGTTAAAACAGAAATTAAAAACTGAAATCTGCCAGGGTACTGTTTCGTTAATAAAAATAGTTTGGTAAATCCGATTGACATGATTCCAATTGCATTAGAACCAGTATGAAATTATCTTTCAAATGCCACTGGCCTTGTATTTTTAGGATTTTTGTAAAAATTCTGATGTATTAAACATGATCACTGTATTCTGGTTAGTATTCTTAATTCTAAAAATTGAAAAATTAATATTTTAGGATGAATCCAATTGTGTTAATCTTATATTGTTACTGTGCATCTAGGAAAAATATCAATGTTCTCTGTTCATAAAATTTTGTCTCTGGTTATAAGTGTATGTGTGTTACATGCAATAATAGGTTTAAATTTGGATTGTTTTATTTAAACCATTACCTCTTTTGGTTTTGAATTTAAACCACCCATCCTTGTTTACTCGTCAAACAACTCCCCTGCATGTTTTGCATACTTTACCAAATTACTTTTGGTTCCCTTGTTTGTATATTGATTATGTGTACCGTTTACTTTTGCGACGCTAGATACGAACGAGGGTGAAGTTGAAGGGGAGGATTTTGGAGAAGATCTTGAGGAAGACCAGGGACAAGCCAACCAAGGCAAGCCATCTTTGAACTCTGAAATGGTGTCTAGTTGGTTGTCATTTGTTGACACCCAAAGCACCTTGATCTCTATGTGTGTTGTTCTCCGTCTATTGTCATCTATGTATGTGTGATGCCAAGTGGGGTACTCCCTAGAGGTGATACTCCACTATGATCTCGAGTTAGTAGAATACATGGCATCATGGCCGTGTCATTCTAGTGTGGGCACATAGTCCATATGTCTTGTTCATGACTCAATTCTAGATGATAGCCGACACCGCCACTACATTATTGGGCTAGAGGTATCAATGCCATGATCTTGGTGTATCCACAAAATGAGATGGGTATGCCTAACAAGAATTAATTTGGTAAGGTCTACACCACACTAAAGTAGTAGTGTAGCATTATAAAATTTGAAACTCAACACAAACATGTTCGGCCCACACATGCTTACACCAAGCAAGTGTGAGCTCTCCCTTGCCACTCATCCAAACACCCTTGATGAGCTATGGTTGTCATTTCGGCCACATATACAAGTGTAGTTTATCCTCTCATGAAACTTTAGGATGGGAACCCCTCAAGGTTTACCTTGTTGTAAATGTTTTGAGAAAACCTTGAGTAAGGGAAGCTTACTCAAGTGTAAAGTTTATGAAAACAAAGGATTTTGGTAAAGGAGTTGGAAAAGTGTTGTGTGGATGGTGATATGAGGAAGGTTAAGGTGTTATGGGGAAAACGAGCACTGCGTATAAGTGTTCGCCGAACCAACTTTACAGCGCAGCCACATCACCCAAAGTGGGCACGGGCTTAGTCCGTAGTTTGTCGAAGTTGACGTGAGACACCTTCATAACTCTCTAGGAGGGTCACGAAGACCTCTGACGCCGGGTTGCGCTCTGAAGGAGGCAATAC